>NW_017685534.1:4536-6755 GCF_001879085.1 Nicotiana attenuata | reverse complement strand
CAAACAAAATACAGACTCAATCAACTGACTGTCTTTTACCAAAAGGGAAATACAGACTCCGAAAAAGAAATACAGCCCAAGTGACCTACCTTTATTAAAGGAAATACAGACTCAAAAGGTAAACTCTAGCAGACTCACAGACAACTATGAATGCATTAAAGCTCCTGGTGCCCGCGGGACATCGTTCGGTCTCGCCGCGGGCCTATATGTAAGTTCCCCTTGGAGTCTGTCTAAGTCATTCATTATCTGCTTCACGAATATCATGATTGATGCAAAGAAGGTGGTGCTGGTCATGTTCTCGCACATCTGGCATTTCCGGGTAATAGAATGAGCAACGGTTAAGATTTTCTCTCGGATTCTTCCTTTCTCTTGAAGCAACCGCCCTATTTGCTGGGCCCTAGCCTCCAAAGTCTGCTCAAACGCCTGGCTTTGTTCTCGAAGTTGCTGCAAGTCCATTTCTAGCTAGGCCAATGCCATGTAACAGTGTTCTCTCTCGACTTTGAAGTCCTTTGCCTGTTTAATCATTCGGTTTTCTGCGGCAGTGGCCTTTTCCTTTAATCTTGCGACCTTATTGTCATATTCTTCTTTTAACTGCTTAATCATGCGAGCCCGTTCTTCGGCAGTTTTAGCCAATTGTCTCCGGACTAATTCCTTTTCTGCTTTGTCGAGGTCAAAACTGTAATCATTCACCTTTTGCCTTAGATTTGCTATAAGCTTTGTATCTTTGGCACTTCTGACGGGGTTGTCGGCCTCTAGCTTCATCTTTTGGATTTGGGATCGTAAGACTTCATTCTCTTTGGCCAATCTTTTTCTCTCACCTTCGTCAGCGGCGGCCTGCAAGCTATTTCCAATGCTCCTATGCGGGCCCTGTACTCGTTTTCTTTAGCTAACCAAGCCCACTGTTCTTGCGATGATTCAGCAAAGTCCTGGATGTGTGGTCTTTTAGCTGGCCTTTCGTGCTCACATTCTCTTCTATACCAAGCAAGATATCCTGGCGACACTTCACCTTTGGCCCGATCCTGTACGCAAGTATCCCTTTTTAAGTATTGGCATTCGTTCCAAATCTGGCGAACTATTGCTTCAGGGAACTGGCCATCAGGGCCAATCTCAATCACTTGCAAACTAAGATCTTCATCCTTGGGTACTATGTGGCATCTCCCCAGCTGCCTCAACACTCGATACGGGGTGTAAGGCTGAATGCTTCTAAGCCCCATTAGAAGGAAATGTGGTCGGGCTGTCGGCATATATACAATCTCATCAACGGGTAACCATCCCAGTGTCCACTCTATTTGGCTAGCCGTGAGGGACCGGAGATATGTTGTCCATCCCGTGACTCCTTCCGGCAATTTGGCTCCTTTAGTCCTTGTGTAAAACTCTTCTATGCATGTTTTTTCTGGAGACCCGTAGCTCAAAAACTGAGGGCGATGACACAGATGCTCGATCATCCACATTTGTAATAACAAGTTGCACCCCTCGAAGCAAGTTTCCCCGGCTTTGCAAGCTGTAAGAGCACGGAAGATGTCGGCCAATATCATAGGTGCAAGTGTACTTTTAGCCTGGGTAACTAACGTGCTGACGACTCCGGCTATTTTTATATCGATGTTCCCATCCTTCCTCGGAAATACTAAAAGCCCCAAGAAAGCCACCATAAAAGCGAAACATCGATGCTCCTCCCACTTCTGGCGGTTTCCTTTGCTACATATCTTACTTTCTGGGTTGTTGAACCCCCCAATATGACCATAGCGATGATATATGAAGTTTAGGGTACAAAAACCATTTGCCAGGTCTGTGTTATGACGGCCCTGACTATCTTCAAGGAGTCTAGAAATTTGTGTACAGCTACAACTCGGGGAGCAACCAAGTATTTGTGCCTCAACGGAACCTCATCCTTTCCAATGTAGCCAGCTATTTCCTCCAATGTCGGGGTAAGCTCAAAATCCGAAAAATAGAACACATTATGTGCTAGGTCCCAACATGTAACCAGTGCTCTAATAATATCTCTCCGAGGTACAATATCAAGCAGACCGGTAAGCCCTTTCAAATGTTTCTTGACCGCATCTTGCCCTTCTTTGCCCAAATCGTTCCACCACAGACGCAACTCCAACGGGATTTTATGCATGATTGAAAAGGGTTCATTTTGAGTCGTGCTCATCCTGCACATTTATTAAGGTGATTTAATAACTTATTTGACCTAAAAAAAAGCAAATAACACTATTTTT
>NW_017685534.1:0-1426 GCF_001879085.1 Nicotiana attenuata | reverse complement strand
ACTTCAAACCATTTCGACTCCAAATGAAGCAGCACAATTTCAAAAGATCAAAACCTCCAAGCTCAAGCAAAATTCCAATGGAACAGTAACCTAGCAATCCTTTTTTTGTTTTTGTTTTCTCTGATTTTTAGTAAGCTCTCTTTTCTCTCTTTAGGTCTCAAATTTTTTGCTCCCCCCTTCTAAGGCAAGAAAGAGTGCCTTTATAGGCAAGCTAATAGGGCAACCTTTCAGATTTTAATTTACCCCTTAGGTCCCTGATTTTATGACTTTTCTTCTTATTTTCTGACTTGTGTCACAAGTAACTACCTTAAGTTTATTAGAAACTACACTATAGCCCATCCTAGAAGGTTCTATGCCCATTACAATCCCTATTCTATCCTTACCCCCCTTCAAAAATTACCAAATCTGATGAAAGTACCCTTTTCCCATGCCTAAACTACCCTTTGAACCTCCTGAAATTACTGAGCTAAACCAGACCATCCTAAACTAAAAACCTTACAATTCTAAACACTGACTTAAGGCATTACTAATGACAACTGACTAAACGGGATTAGCTGACCAGATTAACTCAAACAAGAACAAAATTACAACCAACAAATCCTAACAAAATTGATCAAGATGACTAATGAATCATTAACTAAGCACTTAACAGGGCAGATTCAGAACGAAAAGAAATTAAAACTAAAACCTAAGGTTTAACTGAACAAGATTAAATTGAACCAACAAAATTAAACTAAATCTAAACAAGAACAAGATGAAATTATACACATAGTCAAAGACAAGATCAAACTTACTGATCATTTGACTGACTATGGGACGAACTCCGACTGGCCATTTGTTGTTTGAATCCACCGGGATTCTTGACACGTAACATCCCTAATCGTGTGTTTTCAAAAGAACACACATGATTAGGGAAATTACGGTCTAAAATCCCAAGATTTTCTGAGCTAGGGTTCTGCCAGAATTGAGATTTAAAATCTGTAATGTTCCGGGCCAATTCGAAGGTTTCTGGGTATGGCTTAATGACGAGGGAGGGATGAGGGACATATGGTACGAATTTAGGCCAGTTTGGGTGGGTTAGGGTTTTCACCGGATTTGTGATATGAAATTCGAGAGGCTGGGTTGGGATTTGAGGGATGGGTTTGGGGATTTGGGAAGAGGAGGGGACGGGGATTCAATGGTGTAGCTTTGGGTCCGTTTGGCATAACCGGCGACTTGGCCGGAAAATTTTGAACGGATATTCGACAAATTCCAGTAAGATTTGAAGGTAAAGGACAGCGGGTTCAGGTAAAGGAGGAGAAGGGGAATCTGGGGTGTAATTTTGGGTTTAGTCGGAGCATCGCCGCCGACGGCGACGATTTCCAGCCGGCGGCGGATGACGGAGGACGGCGAGCGACACGGTGGGGCGGCGGTGGTAGGGGTGGAG
>NW_017685533.1:0-6756 GCF_001879085.1 Nicotiana attenuata | reverse complement strand
TCAAAATCTCACTATCGAACCGGAAACTTCAAAAATTTGATTTTTGGCATTTCAAGCCTAAATTAGCTACGGACCTCCAAAACACAATCCGATCATGCCCCTAAGCCCGAAATCACCCAACGGAGCTAACAGAACCATCAGATTTTCATTTCGAGGCCGTGTTCACACTGTTCTACGGTCAACTTTCCAACACTTAAGCTCTCATTTTGGGACTAAGTGTCCCAAAACTCTCCGAAACTCAAAACCGAACATTCAGGCAAATAAAAATAGCAAAAATAAACTCGGGGAAAACAGTTAATAGGGGACCGGGACGTTAATTCTTAAGATGACCGGCCGGGTCATCACAGTATGCAACCTCGGATTTTCACATCGTTGTGCTACCTTGAGATGACGCACACGCTATATGACAAGCGTGGGATCGTGCACCGTTGGGAATTGTGCCTCTTGGTGATTCCACTCAAACTTCACTACCTGGTGTAGTATTGAGGCTACAGCCCTAGCGGCATGAATCCATGGTCGTCCCAACAACAGATTTTAAGATGCTGGTACGTCTATCACTTGAAAGTCAACATCGAACCAAGTAGGCCCCATTTGCAAACACAAGCTAATCTCCTCAATAGTAGACCTTTGGGATCCGTCGAAAGCTTTGACATTGATGGCCCCATCCTTGATCTCATGAAGCCCCTTTCCTAATGTCCTGAGTGTCACCAGTGGGCAAATGTTGAGGCTGGATCCTCCGTCAATCAGGATTCTGGTGATAAAATAATCTTCGCACTGTATGGTGATATGCAATGCCTTGTTGTGACTCAACCCTTCTGGCGGCAGCTCATCTTCGTGGAAAGTGATCTTGTGACTTTCCAATACCTGGCCCACCATATTCGCCATCTCTCCGCCAGTGATGTTGCTNATGGTATAGCCTTTGTATGGAACGATGTTATGGCTGACATTACCACTGGAATTGGCGTGGCTATCTTTACCCCGAACGGAGCAAGCCCCTTAGGCGGTAAAACTGCAACTTCGAATGGTATAGGTGCCTTTGCTGGAGACACGAATTCGACATCAATTGGTGCTGGCGTCTTTGCAGATGATGATGCATCAAACTCAAGTGGCATGGACATATTTACCTCGGCGTCCCCAGAAGTCTGAATCTGGACCACAATCGGATTGAGGGTGACTACTGGCTTCTTTGGATCGTCGCCTTCTGTGATTAAACCAATTGATCCCTTGGGGTCCCAGTCATCCTCTATCTCTATCATGTGAACACCTCCGCCCTTGTGGTCTTGCAGAGGGTTATTGCGGACATTTGGAGCAGGCTCCTTTGCTACAATGATCTTGTTATAATCAAAGTCTGGATCTTATCCTTCAAAGAGCGGTATTCATCAATGGTATGTCCTTTCATGCTGGAATGGTATGCACAGGATTTATTTAGATTGACCCACTGAGAAGGGTTTTTAGGTGTTATAGCAGGGATAGGGGTGACATAACCAGCAGTTTTGAGCCTTTCGTACAGCTGGTCAATTGGTTTAGCAATGGCGGTATACTGTTTGGGAGGTCTGCGGTCAAAATTTGGTCGAGGTCTAGGGAAGTTTTGACGTGGGGGAGGTAATTGATAGTGGGATAGTTGAGTGTTGTAGGCTTGGTAAACATGTGCCGGTTGGGAGTATTTAGGTGAAGTGGGCTGATATGCGGGAGGTGGAGCTGACTGATAAGTGGGTGGTGGAGTATGGTAAGAGGGTGAGGGAGCTTGGTTATTTGGAGTAGGCTGATATGTGGGTGGAGGCATTGGATAGGTTTGGTATTTGATAGGGGATTTGGTTCTCTGTGCAACCATTACAGCACCTACGTCCCTTTTCTTGGACGTACCACCAGACTGTAAAGCCTTATTGGTAGCTTGTAAGGCTTCAAAGTTCGTACCCATACCACTCTTGATGCCTTCTTCGATACTTTCTCCTAGCTTGATGATGTCAGAAAACTTGTGATTCTCGATCAGCATCAGCCTCTCATAATACTGTAGGTCTTGGGCCCGAACGAAGAATTTGTTCATTTTCTCTTCTTCCAAAGCAGGCCTAACCTTAGCGGCTTCCGATCTCCATCGAGTAGCATACTCACGGAAGGTCTCCGTGGGTTTCTTCTTCACGTTTTGGATATAGAACACATCTGGTGCATTCTCTGTGTTGAACCTGAATCTGTCCATAAAATCGGACGCCATGCTTACCCAGTTTGACCACGTCTTCGGATCCTGGCTAATGTACCAAGATAAAGCGTCTCCCTTCAGGCTTCTCATGAAAAGCTTCATGCGGATTTTCTCGTCTTTTCCTACTCCGACCAGCTTGTCACAGTATGTTCTCAAGTGAACCCTTGGATCCCCTGTACCATCAAACATCTCAAACTTGGGAGGTTTGTACCCCTCGGGCAGTTCGACATAGGGCTGTATGCAAAGATCTTCATAGTTTAGCCCCTCAATTCCCTTACTACCTTCAACGCCTTGAATCCTGCTAGTCAACTTCTTAAGCTCTTCGGCTAGATTTCTGATGAGCAAGTCCTTACCCTCGGACTCGGGTGTGCTTGAGATGGGTTGGGTGGAGTGTGGCACAGTCTCCACGTAGATAGGGGTATTATGTTGGGTGTGGCAGTGGTCGTTTGTGGAGTTCTGGAGTTCTGGGATGAGCAGTGGGATGTTATTTGAGGTATGGCGGGTATTGCAGTGGTGGTGACGAGTAGGATGGTTTTGTTGCTTTGTGATGTTTTGTGGAGGTATAGGATTCTGAGTATTTGGGAAAGTTACCTCTGGAGTGGTGAGGGAAAACGATAGATTCGCTAAATTCCGGACTTGATCAAGTTCTTCCTGAAACTTCAGCAGCTTTTGTTCTAGTTGGGATGCATTTTCCTTAGGGCCCAGAGTACCGTGAGTGACCTCTACCCGTTCAGCTGAGTTGTTCGAATCTTCCATTTTTTCTTTGTTTTTATGTCTGACAGGACTACGAGGAGGAGTAGGTGGAGGGCCCCTGCATCTCGTAAAATATGATGATGTTGCCAGAGTTTACGAACTAACCTTTGGGGAGGGGAATAAACAAGAAGTAAAAACAAAAGGTAACAAGTCAGTAAGGATCATAAGATAAATGTCGGAATATTTAAACACGTAGTGCTTGAAACATAAAGCGCGTCCTAATTTTAGGGACCTCGTTGTGCCCGAGGTAGGCCTAGCGACAAGTTAATTTGGAGAACTTGGAATGCTAAATGCCTCATTTTATTGATAAAAAGTAGACGAATCCTAAAACGACACTAAATGACAAGAAAAATAAAAATCACTAATGGCCATTGGCCTTATTACATCTTATAAAGCGGAAATGGAAATTCCTATCTATTTGGTCCCAGAAGGACTTTCCCCAGGTTGAATGCTCTCGTTGATCAAATCCTCCAGCTCGCGTAGGTTCACCAGTAAAAATGCCTTTGCCAGGTGTTCTCCTTCGTTTCCCTCAGAGTTCTGGCAATCGGTGACTCTCTTCCTCACTTTTCCTTCCAATTCCAGCAGACTGTATTCCAAATATTCCAACTTTTCGCTAGCTTAGGTGGCTCTCTCTTTCCACTCATTGATTTGGTCATTCGATGGAAGATTCCTCCACCAATCCAGCAAGAGTGGGGGTGTGCTAATCATACCGAAACTGGGGACCTCGTGCCTCATTTTCTGCAAAACAAAAGGGTTAGGCCCTTACCCCCACCAGAATCGACTATTTAATATCAACAATCAGCATTAAGCATTTAGTTCTCCAAATAAATGCACAGAACGTGGTAGTGTCCGTTTGGGTTTTAGGGAAACCCAGTGGACTTTGGACAAGGCTATCTTAAAGAGTCATTATGCGGACAACATAACTGACTCGGCTAGGTTTGACCATGATGCATGCACAATTTAAATAGGAAGGGTTTCTATGGGTTTTTAGACTGGTACCCTTGAGCGTACAACTCAAGAGGGAAAGGCGCGGAACCGCCGACTACACCGTGGATCGACTGGTTTTACAGCAAATATTCCTTTGCAGGATTTAAGGGGTGATAATATCGGAAGGGCGCAACCACTCATTATAAGCATTGCTATGGTATTTTGTTTGGCACGAGTGGAATATGATGTTGAAAACATGCTTATGCAATAATTAAAACAAGTTGTCATGTATTTGCACGTTCATAAAATAATAATTACAATAATTTAAAATAGTAATAAAGGCATGCAGTAAAGGAAGGCAGTAAAAGAAATAAGAGAAAGAAACAAAAGACAAGTTAGTTTTATAGTAGAAGAAGGAATTAAATACTTGAAGGCATTAAGCAAATAAAGACATATAAAGCATAAAGTCACAATAATAGCCTGAAATGGTAAAAGCCTAAAAGAAATCCCCAGCAGAGTCGCCGTGCTGTAGCGCTCCCTTTTTCCTCCGCGAAAATCGGGTTTATGGCATTTGGGAAGACAACTCGTTCCCTTTTGGGAGTTGGGTTTTGGATTGAATTGAAGTGTCTCCACCTAATGATTTAAGTGCATTAGGACACCAAGAAGAGTTTGAGTCAAGTAACCAGAGATTGGGTAAGGGCTTGAAATTATCCCAAGGGGAAGGTGTTAGGCACCCCTCAGGATCCACTAGTGTGGTTCCCGGCCAAACTATTGTTGTGACTTTAAATGCAAATAACACGTAAGCAAGTAAGACTTCCAAATAAGAGGGGATTTCACATAATGGTTGCAAATTGGTGAAGATAAAAAGAAACGGAAGGGAGGGCTGAATTTTGAGAAAAAAAATTTGAAATTTGGAAATAAACAAGTAAAAGAGAGGGGGGTCCTAGGTTTATAAATAATATGGATCACCCCACACAACACCTGATAATCACTTATACACGTGGTATTATCGCGTGGTCATCATATCCATATCTACCCGTTCCCACCCCGTTAAGGTATTAAAGCGCGGAATAGTCTCATTTTCTTATTGCATGCTATTACCCGCCCCAATCCTATCAGTCCCGGAGGCATTTTAGGACTACTAATCCTAAAGGGAAGGGATGTTGGGCTTTTATAGTTTCAAAGATAAAAATACTAAGGAGACAAGGAAGAACACATATGACAAGCATGGGGAAGCACATAAACAAATAAGGCTCAAACAGGCCTCCTTAGATCAAAGAAAAGCATATAGTTTAGCATGTCTTGCACGTACTGATTAACGTCTGATTAAACTTAAAAAAAGCTGAGGGCAGGCTGATTTATTACATATTTCCAGATAAGAAGTCCGAATTAGGCTTGCCTACTGGTCGTAATTGATAGAGACTGATGTAGTTTATAACTTTTACCCTAAGGCTTGCCTAGGTGTTAGATGGAACCTATAGGCATGATATCTCCTGATTTCAGAGACAAAGAGGTAAGCTAATTTTGGATTGATTTAGGAAAAGGTTGCCAGCTTTGACAAAAGTAGTATGAGTTCTATAATTGATAATGCATTACTAATGACAGTTTAAACTTACTAACGAGCGAGGCAATTTAGATTTGAATTAGAACCCCTATAGGCATGCTTTCTATTTGTTTGTCAACTTAAAACGTTGTTATAGACATAGAAGAGTACAGAAATTCTATAACATGATATCTAAGCGTGACGTGATGTCTGATCACAATTTTTGGTTATTAGGGCCTATAGATAAGTTTTCCTAGTGAAAAGCGGGTATGCAAGAATCAGAAAAGACCTATAGGCATATTCTCTACGTACGTGTGCGGAAGCTATAGACATAATATCTACATGAAAGTGCAGAATCCCTATAGTCATGGTATCTAAATGAGAATGCACAGTTTATTATAGACATGATAGCTAAATGAGATGAAGAAATCTTATGGTAACTACATGAAAATGCATTTCTTATAGGCATGGTAACTATATGAAAGTGCATAAGTCTTATAGGCATGGTAACTATATGAGAACCACTGAAATTAGAGATTCCTATAGGAAAGTTATCTACCATTTTCATGCATAGTTACCCCTCCCTTTTCACTAAACATCCCCGAGAGTTTATTACAATGTTATTACAATCCGAAGAAAATAAAGGAAAAAAATACATCAGAAGTTGAAAATTACAACCAAGGAGAGCCTGATTCAGACTTCCTGTCTGAAATATGATGTAAACCAACTCCAAAGATCAGATTTCAAAGCCTTTCTCTCATTTGGGGTGTGTCAGAGTTCCCTGAGAGGCTCATTGACTCCGGGCAGTGCTTACACCCCAAATACATTACCAAATCAGGACAATAGTGCAATGTGGAAGGGCCAGCCCTCAGGTGTCCAAGTTTAGAGGGAACTCAAGGTCCCAAGGCAAGGCTCACCAGAGAGGGGCAGAACTTAGAAACTAGGAGAGAGCGTAAGTGCAGAAGGGAATTCTGAGAGGGCAAAGGGAGAAGGGGAATAACTTAAAATCAGCACACATAAGTGTGTAGGGGAGTGCGACTTTGCAAGAGCATAAGGAGAGCAGACTGATAGGCATACTCAGTAATGGGAGGTGCTGGCACACCCTCCAGCCTGTTTGGAGGTTAAGGTTCAGAACTCAGTTCATGGACAACAACTCATATTGCCATGCCCTGAGTCACCACTCACAAACACATAAGGGTAATGGGGTAGGGAGCAAAGATTCATAAAAGAAACAAGCAGTAGAACATAGGCATTACTAAACTAAATATCAAACTCCACAGAAAACAATAAATTAGACATGGATACAAAAGAAAACTGTAAGTAAACACATCGGGGTGAT
>NW_017685532.1:3606-6757 GCF_001879085.1 Nicotiana attenuata | reverse complement strand
TAAAACTTGAAATAAATGCCTCTGTTCTCCAGGCGGGCTCCTGATTGCTAAAACTTGAAAGTATTCCCTTGTTCTCCAGGTGGGCGCCTGATTACTAAAACTTGAAAAGTATTCCCTCGTTCTCCAGGTGGGCGCCTGATTTCAACAAAATAAAGAAAATTTTCTGCCCCTGTTTCAATCAAAGAAAACTTTGTTAATGTAAAATGGTGATTAGCTGCTGGCATTCTTGTTGGCCATGCTCCCGCTTCCGACTTCACCCTGACTTGCTTCCTGGACTTGCTTTGACTTGCCACGATTTCCCAATTGGCTTTCGACCCTCAAATCTCGATGACCCCCATGTTTTGCTTCATCTTACTGTTTGGTGTTCCTGTTCCCTTCTTGTGAACCTTGCCTCTTTCTTGCGAACATTTGATTATTCCACTGATTTTTATTGGTCCTTCATGTTTTAGTCTCTTTTGACATGTCCCCAACTTGTTGTGCCGCCCAACTGGGAAGCTGGTAGTTAGCTTTGACATTCTTCTTTGTTTTTTGAACAGAACTGACACTAAAACGTCTTATAGACAGATTTCAAGAGAATGAAATGCAATGACCTCGAAGGTTTTGAGGATAGAAAACTCTGGAAATGAATGAGTGGTAATGAAGAGAAAAGGACAAGACTTATCTGAGTGGAAAGGCTGATTCCGTTGATCGTGCCATGCACTTTGGATCCCAACCTAGTCTGTCCAACCAATCAATTGTTACTTACCACATTCGTTGCCTCACACTTTCACGCCCGACTTTTAACAAAACCCAAACCTTGCTTCTTTCACCATGTTCCAAACACCTTTCAACCACAGACTTCCTTATTTGCACATCTGAAGACTCATGTTCGCCTTACGATGCCCATGAGGGTTTTCACCAATAATATCTCTCAAACTCACTTCGCCTTATAGTGCCCATGAGGGTTTTCACCAATAAGACTCTCTCATTTCTAATATCTCTCAAACTCACTTCGCCTTACGATGCCCGTGAGGGTTTTCACCAATAATATCTCTCAAACTCACTTCGCCTTATAGTGCCCGTGAGGGTTTTCACCAATAAGACTCTCTCATTTCTAATATCTCTCAAACTCACTTCGCCTTATAGTGCCCGTGAGGGTTTTCACCAATAAGACTCTCTCATTTCTAATATCTCTCAAACTCACTTCGCCTTACGGTGCCCGTGAGGGTTTTCACCAATAAGACTCTCTCATTTCATCATTTTCCTTCTGGCACCGGAGTGTTGTCCCCAACAAAAATCACTTTACCTGCTTGTATTGACATTTCTTAAGATTGATCAGAAGGTCTTTCTTTGGACCGTAATGTGGCTTTTGGATGGGTTTAGAAGGCAAGGTATAGAAGCTCAAAATAATTCAAACGTGGGTCCGATATTACAACTTTCGGAATCATATCTCATGCAACAACCATAACTTCTGCCCCAGTTTCCTTCCCGGGGATTATTTGGATTTTTCTTTTGTTATGACTGAACCTCAGTGAGGCTGCCTACGTACCCTTTCGGGATCAAGTCAAACGTAGTTCAGAAGACTACGTTCATTGTTGCGATCTTTCTTTTCTTCCACTGTTGTTTTCTTTCCTTTCACTTTCTTTGCCTTTTCTTTTCTTTCTTATTTTTCTGTTTTATTCACTGTTCTTTTCTTCGTTTTTTTTCTTTTATTTTTCTTCTTTCTTTCTCTCTTTTTTTTTCTGTTTTTTTCTTGTTTCTCCATTCTCTTTCCTTGCTCGGGCTTACGAGCTTGATTTTTGATTCCGAAAGAGGGGTATGCAAGAAAGTAATTAGGGCTCAAAAGGGGTAACAAGGGATAAAGTGTTTAGATAGCCGAACAAAATGTCTTCGTCAGTTCAATCTCAAAATACGCCGAATACAATCAGGTACACAAAGATAAAGAAATCATACATAATATCTCTTGACTGCATCGGAATTGATAGCCATTTCTACACATTTCCCTTCTACGCCCGTTAGATATAAAGCGTCATTGGACAACACTCTGGTTACAACAAATGGCCCCTGCCAGTTTGGGGCGAACTTTCCTTTTGCCTCAGCCCAATGAGGTAGGATACGTCTCAGCACCAACTGCCCTACTTCAAACTTACGTGGACGCG
This sequence comes from Nicotiana attenuata, assembly GCF_001879085.1. Taxonomy (NCBI): domain Eukaryota; kingdom Viridiplantae; phylum Streptophyta; class Magnoliopsida; order Solanales; family Solanaceae; genus Nicotiana; species Nicotiana attenuata. The sequence goes on along the minus strand of NW_017685532.1, from coordinate 4,619 downwards.
CCTTCTTGTTATATGCTCTTGCCATTCTCTGTTGGTATAACTGACCATGACATACCGCTGCCAGTCGTTTCTCGTCAATCAGACTCAATTGTTCCAAGCGGGTTTTAACCCATTCATCATCATCAATTTCTGCCTCAGCAATGATTCGGAGGGACGGGATCTCAACCTCTGCGGGTATTACGGCCTCAGTTCCATATACCAATGAGTAAGGGGTCGATCCTATTGAGGTGCGGACGGTAGTGCGATAACCTAGCAGAGCAAAAGGCAACTTTTCATGCCATTGCCTGGACCCCTCTACCATCTTCCGAAGTATTTTCTTGATGTTCTTGTTAGCTGCTTCGACTGCTCCATTTGCCTTAGGACGATATGGAGTGGAGTTGCGGTGCATGATCTTAAACTGCTGACATGTCTCGGCCATCAAATGACTATTGAGATTTGCACCATTATCTGTGATGATTACCTTTGGGACCCCAAACCGGCATATGATATTTGAATGCACGAAATCGACAACTGCCTTCTTAGTCACAGATTTGAAGGTTTTTGCCTCCACCCATTTAGTGAAATAATCAATAGCTACCAAAATGAATCTATGTCCATTTGATGCTGCTGGCTCAATCGGTCCAATAACATCCATTCCCCAGGCAACGAAGGGCCATGGTGCCGACATTGTATGCAATTCCGAGGGCGGAGAATGAATCAAATCTCCATGTATCTGACATTTGCGCACGAAACTGATGCAATCTCGTTCCATGGTAAGCCAATAATACCCTGCTCGGAGGATCTTCTTTGCCAATATGTATCCACTCATATGAGGTCCGCAAACTCCCGCATGTACCTCAGCCATGATAACTGTAGCCTGTCTGGCATCTATGCATCTCAATAACCCCAGATCTGGAGTTCTCTTGTACAGCACTCCTCCACTAAAGAAAAACCCGCTTGCCAAGCGTCGAATTGCTCTCTTTTGATCCCCTGTAGCCTGTGTCGGGTATATTCCCATCCGAAGATACTCTTTT
>NW_017685532.1:0-723 GCF_001879085.1 Nicotiana attenuata | reverse complement strand
ATAACAAGGTTTAACTCATCCGAATGGACGGAACATAGAAATCTGAATTACAACCCTGGAAATAACCCAGATTTAGTACTCAAAGAAAAATCAAAACTAACTACCACGACTCCTTCCGAATTGGAAGAGGAGTAGCTTCCCAGTTATTGAGCTTAGCCTGAGATCCCATGAACTGCACATCAAATTCACTCGGACCTTCGCCGGGTTCCACCATATTCACTTCATCGAACACCTTTTCGAACCTTGCGAGCATCTCCTTGTCAAGTTCTATCACCACAGAATTTGGCATTGCTGTTGCTGGGCGTTGTTTAGTACCAGGCCGGACGAAGGAACGGGAAAGGCGGGAAATAGGTTTTGGAAGGGTCCACACTCTCTTTTTCATCTTTTTGGCTCTCCTTATGTCAGCTGAAGTGGGTTTGAAACCTAGCCCAAAAGTGTCTGGATTTCCGGGGAGAGACACCGGCTGTATGATTCCTTGCAATGAAGCACCTAACCCCTTTCCGGGCAAGAATCCATTTCTTATCATCTCTGAGGCTACCATAACAGATGCGGCAGCTATCTTGGGCATAGGAACACACTCTCCTTCCGGGATTTTATCAACTGGCACTGTATCCATGACTTGATACACCCAGGGACCTTTGTCATTTTCAACTTCCTCAAAGGATGTAATAGCATTACAAGAATGGTCCTCTCCGTGGACCACGATCTCCTGCCGATCCCATT
>NW_017685531.1:0-3952 GCF_001879085.1 Nicotiana attenuata | reverse complement strand
GTTTGATTCTGCCCACTCCGTAAACGCATTGTTCGCCGCATGAACACGTTCCTTTCTAGCAATTAACAGCATTAAATAAAGGCGACGGATTAAAAACATTAGCGGAAGACTTAAATGTAGATAGATAATCAAAAATACAGAAGTTCCAACACATATATCTCTACCCCGGGACTAGAGTCACATACTCACGAACATCTAAGGGAGTACTACATACAAGGTCTGAAAGAAACATAATCTGTTTATCTCGGGTACAATGAGATGACAACCAAATGTAAAGATAGAAGGGAGACGCCGGGCCTGCGGACGCTTGCAAGCTACCTCGGGTCTCTCTGGACTGAAGGTGCGCCCCCGTGCTAATGTTGTTGCTGCTGCTCAATACCTGGACCTGTGCAAAAATGCACAGAGTGTAGCATCAGCACAACCGACCCCATGTGCTGGTAAGTGCCTAGCCTAACCCCGGCAAAGTAGTGACGAGGCTAGACTGGACCCCACATAAACCTGTGCAATTATAAATATACAACGGAAATCGAAGTACAAGGCAACTAACAGTATGGGAGGGGAAACATGCTGTGGGGAGATAACAAGATTAACAGTAAATCCGAAGTAATCAATCTAGGTGCAATTTACAATTTAAAAACGAACAAGAAACTAATACAAACACTAAACACATTTGCATCAATAATTGTTGCGGCGTGCAACCCGACCCACAATCATCACTGTTGCGGCGTGCAACCCGATCCACAATTAACATTGTTGCGGCATGCAACCCGATCCACAACTATCACTGTTGCGGCGTGCAACCTGATCCACAATTATCACTATTGTGGCGTGCAACCCGATCCACAATTAACATTGTTGCGGCGTGCAACCCGATCCACAATTATTACTGTTGCGGCGTGCAACCCGATCCATAATTATCACTGTTGCGGCGTGCAACCCGGTCCACAATTAATATTGTTGCGGCGTGCAACCCGATCCACAATTAACATTGTTGCGGCGTGCAACCCGATCCACAATGTATACCTCTCAACCTTGCCCAAGCAGCAGTCACAAATAAAGGGCAAGGGAGTAAACAAGTATTTGGGAAGAAATCCCAACAAGGGTACACAAACAACCAATAACAACCGTGCAAGAGAAAATCGTTATTTCTCTTTTTCTTTCATTTCCATGTCCTAACTCTCATTAGCACTCGGGTCAAGCTCTAAGGCATTTCTCATTTCACATACCCTCACCATTTGTAATTCAGACCGAGCCAATGCTCCACGAAGTTCTACAATCACAATATCTTTCACAAGGTGTTTACCACGTATAGAAGCCATTAATAGCATGGAAGGCATAACAATATCCAAACAACTCACATATAAGGACTCACGGTCATGCTACACCCCAATGTATAGGAACTCGTCACCATGCCTATACATCGTACTCGATCATTTAGCAATTAGCAAACAAGACTCGACTCCTATTCCCTCAAAGCTAGGGGTAAACCAAACACTTACCTCAACTTCCACGGCCAATACAATCCTCCACGACCGCTTTCCCTCTCGAATTTGTCTCCAACTCGACCAAATCTATGCAATATCATGATATCAATATGTGCTAAACAAATCAAACCCAATGACTAATTATAGCTTTTTCATCAATTTACCCCACAAGGCCAAAAATGCCCCCGGGCCCACATGGTCAAAACCTGAGGTTCGAACCAAAACCCGTCTACCCATTCCCCCATAAACTCAAATATGTAAGTTATTTTGGAATCGGACCCCGAATTGAGGTCCAAAACCCCCAATTTTAGAAAAACTAGGTTCTACCCTAAATTCCCAATTTTCCCATTAAAATATTTGTTTTGAAGTTGAAATTATGTTTAAGGAAGTTAAGGAGTAAAGAAAATCAGTTAGAAAACACTTACCAATCGTTTTGAAGAAGAAAAATCATTTGGAAAATCGCCTCTTATGTTTTGGGTTTTGAAAAAGTGAAAAATAACCAAAAATCCCAACTTTTATACCCTACTGGAAGCTCAGCGCGGACCGTGCAAAAGTGCACTGCGACCGCACTAAGGGACTGGAAATGACCCTCTCTGAACCTACCCAGCGCGGACCGCACTGATTTGGTGCGCGGCCGCGTTGGTTGAATGGACCCAAACCCACTCTCTGAATCTCCCAGCGCAGACCGCACTGATTTGGTGCGCGGCCGCGCTGGTCAACCTAGACTTCACTGGCCCTCTGAACCTAGCCACGCGGACCGCGCAGAGATGCACCGCGGCCGCGCGGCTTCCAGCGCGGACCGCGCGGAAATGACCGCGGCCACGCTGGGGGCCTGCAATCCCCTGAACCTGCAACCATCTGTTATTTTTTCCTAGCCTAAGACCTCCCAGGACCTACTCAAAACTTACCCGAGCCCTCGGGGCTCCAAACCGAACATACATATAAGCTCAGAAACATCCTACGGACTCATCCGTGCGATCAAATCGCCAAAACAACATCATAATCATCAAATTAGGCCTCAAGACCCAGCATTTCCTTCCAATTTTCACAAAACATCAAGTTTAGAGTTTTTAGTCCAAAACACGTCAACGACGTCCAAATCAACCAAACTTTACAGAAAGTACTTAAGCCATATATAAGACTTGTAGGCGTCAGAACCAAAATACGAGCCCGATACCACAGTCTTTTAATCAAATTTCATTTCCAATTCCTTAATTATTTCCAGCAACAATTTCACACAAATATTCATTTCTCGGGCTTGGGACCTCAGAATTTGATTCCGGGCTTACGCCTAAGTCCCATATTTTCCTACGGACCCTCCGGGACCGTCAAATCACGGGTCCGGGTCCGTTGCCCAAAACGCTGACCGAAGTCAAACTTAATCAATTAAACACCAGATTTAACAATTTTCTCACAAATTCATATTTAAACGTTCCAGCTACGCGCCCGCACTACGCACACAACTCGAGGCAACCCCAAATGAGGTTTTCACGGCCTCAGAAGTACAGAGGGAGTAGGAATACAGGTGATCACCCTTTGGGTCGTCACATTCTCCACCTCTAAAACAACCGTTCGTCCTCGAACGGACAAAAGGAAGGAGTACCTAAGTCGGGGAAAAGATTGGGATAACGGCTCCGCATATCAGACTCGGACTCCCAGGTCGATGCCTCAAGAGACTGACCTCAACACTGAACACGAACAGAAGGAAAACTCTTGGATCTCAATTGGCGAATCTGCCGATCCAGAATAGCTACCGGCTCCTCCTCATAGGATAAGTCCTTATCCAACTGGATAGAACTAAAATCTAACACGTGGGCAGGATCGCCGTGATACCTCTGAAGCATGGATACATGGAAAACTGGATGCACGACTGATAAGCTGGGCGGCAATGCAAGTCTATAAGCCGCCTCTCCCACTCGATCAAGAATCTCAAACGGGCCAATGTACCTAGGGCTAAGCTTGCCCTTCTTCCCAAATCTCATCACGCCCTTCATAGGCGACACACGGAGCAATACCCGCTAACCAACCATGAAAGCTACATCTCGAACCTTATGGTCTGCATAACTCTTCTGCCTAGACTGAGCTGAACGAAGCCTCTCCTGAACGATTTTGACCTTGTCCAAGGCCTCCTGAACCAAATCCGTACCTATCAACCGAGCCTCTCCCGGCTCAAACCATCCCACCGGAGACCGACATCGCCTACCATATAAAGCCTCGTAAGGAGCCATCTGGATGCTCGACTGGTAGATGTTGTTGTAAGCAAACTCCGCCAATGGCAAGAACTGATCCCACGAACCTCCAAAATCAATAACACAAGCTCGGAGCATATCCTCCAAAATCTGGATAGTCCGCTCGGACTGACCGTCCGTCTGGGGATGAAATGTTGTGCTCAAGTCTACCCTTGTGCCCAACTCTCGCTGAACTGCTCTCCAAAAGCGTGAGGTAAACTGTGTACCCCGATCCGAAAT
>NW_017685530.1:0-6757 GCF_001879085.1 Nicotiana attenuata | reverse complement strand
AACAGATAATGTCAGGACACGTACCGGTAGATATCTCATGAAGTAGCACGACAACAGGTAGGACAAACAAATAAAATAAAGTAAACACACAGAACACGTACCACGTACCGCTGCGGCGTCGCACGCCCGCTCCACACTACCGCTGCGGCATGCACGCCCGATTCCGTTTATCGTCGACGGCGCTCACTGGGGGTGTGCAGACTCCGGGAGGGGCCCCTTATGGCCCAAGCGCAATATCAAGCCATCTCGTGGCATCAATCTAGGCCCTCGGCCTCATATCAATATCAGTATAACACTGCTGTGGTGTGCAACCCGATCCAAACGTATCCTCACAATACAGGCCCTCGGCCTTACCCAGTCAAAATCACATAAGCCACTCGGGCAACAATAAACATGATGCTCAGCCTAAAATATTATTGGAAATATCATTTCAAGTGTTTAAGGCATAATAAACTTGGCTGAGTTTTAAAACAGTGGAAAATACGTGACTGAGCTCAAGTATATAATTAAAACAGTGAGGAATTTTCAACAACAATCCCCGAAGGGTTCAAATAGCTGGCACGAAGCCCAAATATGGCAATCAGCCCAAATTGTGATGATAACAAGTAATTTCAGACAAATACGCAGTAAATTCATCAATCGGGACGGACCAAGTCGCAATCCCCAACGGTGCTCTACCCCACGCTCGCTATCCGGCGTGCATGTCACCTCAATATAGCACTATGATGTGCAAATCCGGGGTTTCAAACCCTCAGGATATCATTTACAATCATTACTCACCTCGAACCGGCGAAATCTCTAGCTCGCGACGCCTTTGCCCCTCAAATCGGCCTCCACGCGCGTCGAATCTATCCAAAACCAGAACGAATACGTCACAATATGCCAATAGGACAATACCCAATCGAAAACAATCGAAAATTATTAAAAATCCCGAAATTAGCAAAACCCGAGCCCCGGGCCCACTTCTCGAAACTCAAAAATTTTCACATCAATAGGTTCCTCATCTCCTCACGAGTTCATACATACCAAAAGTACTCAAATCCGACCTCAAATGGTCCCTCAAATCCCCAAATCAAATTTCAAAATCTCAAGCCCTAGTTCTTCAATTTTAGGCTTAATTTCCATGAATTTCTAGGTGGATTTCACAATAAAACGAGTATTGAGATAAAAAATCTTACCTCCAATCGATTCCCCTCGAATCCCTCTTTAATCTCAACCAGGAAGCTCTCAAAATAATCAACCATGGAGGAAAAATGACCCAAAATCGCGGGTGAAATGAGATTATAACATTCTGCCCAGTCCTGTAGATCCTTCATCGCGATCGCGACCAAGGTCTCGCGATCGCGAAGGGCAAAATTCCAAGCTTCCAAAATTATACTATGCGAACGCGACAGGGCTATGCGAACGCGAAGATTCCACACACCAAGCTATGCGAACGCGTGACCATACATGCGAACGCGAAGAGCAAATCATACCTGGACTCCAAAGTCTCATACGCGAACGCGAGCCATGCGATGCGAACGCGAAGCACCAGATCACTACCTTACGCGAACGCGGACCCTCGACCGCGAACGCGAAGGGTAAAACACCCACCTTCTAAAAACCTTCTATGCGATCGCGACTGGCCCCTCGCGATCGCGAAGGCCAATTTCTCTGCAACCTCTGAACAACAATTTCTGCAACTCCCAAAGCCAAAAATGGTCCGATTGACCACCCGAAACTCACCCGAGACCCCCGGGACCTCGACCAAAAGAACCAACACATCCTAAAACCTCATTCAAACTTGTTCCAATCACCAAAACACCTCAAACAACACCAAAACCATCAATTCACATTGAATTCAAGCCTAAATTTTTCCAAAAATTTCCGAAACACGCATTTGATCAAAAACCCAACCAAACGATACCTGAAATTTTGCACACACATCGCAAATGACATAATGAAGCTACAACAGCTCTCGGAATTCCATTCCGACCCTCGGATCAAAATCTCACCTATCAACCGGAATTCGCCAAAATACTAATTTCGCCAAAACAAGCTAATTCCTACACCGGACCTCCAAAACCAATTTCGATCACGCTCCTAAGTCATAAATCACCCAGCGAAGCTAACCAAATGATAAAAACTCCGATCCGAGCTCATATACAAATAAGTCAACTCTTGGTCAACCTTTTCAAATTCAAACCTTTCAACTGAGACTCTTCTTTCAAATTCATTCCGATTTTCCTGAAAACCAAAACCAACGATCTACATTAGTCATAATACATAACACGGGGCAAGTCATGCCCGAGAACTGGCGATCAAAGTGCAAAAGCTCAAAACGACCGGTCGGGTCGTTACATCCTCCCCCACTTAAACATACGTTCGTCCTCGAACGTGCCCAGAGTTGTTCCAAAAGCCAACCAATCGCTGAATAACCTTACCATGCATATACCCGGGGGTTATCCCACGTCACCCTATCTCGTATAGGTCCGATAACACATTGTAAGTGAAACTTCACCATCCAATCTAGCCCATAAGCCATAGAACCACATTCCCCTTTCTGAAATCATACACAAGATCAGAACCTCACATCTCTATTCAGAATAGGCCCGAACCAGCTGAAATAACCCTTACCTGCAACCTCAGGTGCAATTATATGATATACCACATAACTCAAACACTCGAAACGATCACTTCTATTCACAGCAGCTGCACACAACACCCGAATACCGGTAGAAAACCTCTTATCAACTAAGGTCTTATTCCAACACTTCAATATACTGCTAATGATAAATGAAACATGCAATAAACCGTAACTATCTCTCAGGTCAACCATTCATGAAGTCACTTCCCTTTTGGCTAATACCACAGTAGATTTCCGATCCGAACCTCAATATTATCCTTCCAACAAGCTGAAATGAAATCCGTTCGTATTCATTAATGACCCCAACGATCACCTCTAATCCAACACACCTCTCTAGTGACATGACACATCAATACAGGGCTAAACCACAACTTACATAATTCGCGCACTAATAAGAAACGGTCTGAATATCCTCAAGTCATGAAAATGACCCCCAGACGAAAGAGCTGTACCTCATGCTCATCAGTACCATCACAACACAAAGCTGAGACCCCGCTTCACATCATAGAAATAGAACACATGAATCTACCCCGAAAGGTCATGTTCCACGTAGCCTCAATGCGCGATCCTATCCAAACACTGTTACACATGAAACACCTCGAGTCACTATGATCAAAATCGACAGCCACGCACAATTTGATGTCGGGAACCGAAACAAATCATTACACCCACGGTGAAACAAGTAACACATACCACGCAAACCCGATAGAACATATCCGATACGCCATTTACCGAGCAACTCCCAATTACTCTTCCCGCTCAACTTTCATTATGAAATTCCGATAGAACCGCACCATAGGTGCCTATAACCAACAGATCGTAACGTCTCCCAACACTGAAAGATAACTCATACATCCCCCTAATTGCTAATAGCTCATTAATAATCGAATCAACGCATCCCTCACCAGCAACAACTCGAAGTCAACAAGCCGTCTCGATGCCGGACACATATCCATATAGGTCTCCCAATGGACTACACATCAACTCTAGTTACCCACAATTGATAAATAATCCTTCGAAGGTTCACAATGACTGAATCATAGCGCATACTAACATCTGACTGACTTACCCACATTTTGTCATCCACAACCATGAGCTAACCTGTATATGAGAACTTCCAATCTCCAAGTCCATAAAACATATGAATTACCATATCTGATCCCAATTTCGCCACTCGCATATATAACTCACCTCTAGTACTCAATCATTCCACGAGAGATACTCTAAGATTCTTCTGTGCTGCCAAGAAGACTCGAATATCAGCAGCCGATCTGACAAAAAGTGCTGTAATACTACCGACGTGCTATCAACTTAATCACATTACCCTTTTTTCTGAAACCTATTCTCTCGTCAAATCACTTCCAAATAACAATACCATTTCCTTAACCATCTGAGGCTACCCGCTGCCTAAGCGTGTTATGAACTTCCTTTCAGAACTGAACTGAAACCTCATACACGCAAATCTCGATCCTCCACAACATACCGCCTATACCACACCATCCAAGGATAACAGGAAAACTTTTATCTCCCTTCCAAGCCACAGACATCTACGCACTCAACTAGCCAAGAACTTCCATTGATCCCATCTAGAAGAAAAATCATTACACATCCCATACCTCTCATATTCATAGAAAATGCACCGCTCCAGCCACGGTAGAAATCAACAAGAACCTTCCCAATTCCGTTTGCACAAATCAGACCTGCCAGGACTGAATCCTTCTAACTCGACCAAGCTAAGCAAGCCATCAAAACCCAAGAGCATTGCTGCAAAATACTTGTAAGGGCTCATTACCTCGAACACATACAAAGAATTAATCATATCCTTACCATACCGATTCGGCCTACTATCAAGCTATTCCATCTATCTAATTTCCCTGCTGATTCATCATCAACTTGATATTCCCTCTTGCTGTAGCACCACAATGCCTCAACCCAGGCTTACCACACGAGACCCAAGCATAAGACCACACTGTCTAAGACCCATAAGCCACTGAATACTCTCTCAAATATTCCTAAAAACACCATATTCCAGAATACTTTACTCTGAAGAACTTCCTGCGAATCTAAATCCGTTACCTTTACTTTCCTGATACTGATACATAGAACCCCATAATTAACATAAAAATACCACAAGTCTTGACCTCTTCCAATGAAACACAGTTTCTAACCACAAACACAACCTTAAGATACTTGATTGTTCCCTGTAGAATCTTGAACATATTAGAACCATTCTCGAAAGTCATTCACTCTTTATTCAAACTGCAACTTACCTGACCTAACGAACAGAACCACCCGTGCCTCATTGGCACTTCGATACCGTAAAATAAAATCCTCATCCCAGTGCAACCAAGCAACTTCCTGCTCTATGCGCCGAGCATTCTTTACCAACAACACTCTAGACATTTCGTGATTCTCATACCTTATGAAGAATAATATAACCTTTGTCAAAATTTTCCTTTACTCTAGCCATAGCTAATTCACTCGCATGCCCCAAACTGGAACCAACATAGCACCTAACCGTGCAATCAACTGCTCACAGCAGACTCCCCCACTTGCTCGAAGCCACAGATCAAGATACGCTCAATAACTCATAACACTTTTACTCTATTGATGCCACCATACCATAGCGAGATTAAACTCAAGTCATTTATAAGTTTGTGAAAACACAGATCATCTAGTACTGTCAATCTTCTACAAACCTCGCATTCATCCCCGCAACAGTTAAGCCCACTCTCTTAAGCGACCCGAAATTTCAAATTTCAATATGTACCCTTCAATTACACATGAGATCTTCTATCATACACATAAGGATCACACCACTTCAGAACACTCCGCAGGAGATAACCCACCTGCTTTGCCTCACTATAACATTTTCGTATACCTTCCACCGTCATACACATTACACAGCCACTTAGTCTTCCTGAGTCTGAACTCATAACGCAACATGAGATTTACTTCACTCTCAACTAGGAGACACGAAAAGATTCTTCACGCGCCCATAACTCGGAGTTACACATCCAATCACAATGGAAATCATACACTTAATAGTTCATCTATCATCCAGCAGACCTTCCTCGTTACTTCCAAGTCACATAGATACATCTCGCAGTACTAATACACTCTTCACATAGCTACCCAGCCGTCACTTCCACTAATAGGGACAATACTGAACATATAAGTTCAAATCACTTATTCACACAATCAGCACCTCGGTGCTCAAGCCATAGGCAAAGATCCGGCTCAAGTCCTTCAGACTGGCCCCAACATCAACTCATAGAAATCACATCCCGCTCCTCGATCGGGGAATCACAAGCCATCAAGGCACATCTGATACTGAGCGCTCATGCGCGAATACGAACGCGTGGAAGGAATTTCAAGAGTTTCTTTTCAAGCTGAATCAAGGACGCACGATAAGAATTCAAGAATGTGAAGTTTTCCTAAAGGTTCTGCAACCTCTCGAGGATAAATACAGATGTCTCCGTACCGATCCGCGAGACTCTACTAAACCTGCTCATGACTCGTGAGACCTAGTAACCTAGGCTCTGATACTAACTTGTCACGACCCAATTCCTGAACCCGGTCGTGATGGCGCCTCTCGTGAAGGCAAGGCCAGCCAGACCAATACAGAACACCTCTTTTAAGTAGTTAATCATCATTAAGCAATTATGAAGCATGATTCAATATAATAATTTGCGGAAACATAGATAATAATAGTAGAACCATCCCGACACAGCCCAAACCAGGGTGTCACAAGTCATGAGCATCTATTAGAGTGAAATTACAACTACAAAGCCAGAAATATACAAAATAGGATTTATAAATAAAAGGAAGAAATGCGGTGCCGCGAACGCTGGCGGTCACCTCGCTCACTCTGATGGCATAGTCTCTAATCAGCTCAAAACCTGCTACCGGGTGAACAAATACCGGCATCTGCACGCGAGGTGCAGGGAGTAAAGTGAGTACTCCAACTCAGTGAGTAATAAAGGTAAATAACAACTAAGCGGTAAGAAATCACGTATTACAAATCATCATGCTGTATAGAAGCAGTGTAAACTCTTTTTAGAAAACAGTGAAGCTGTGAAATCTTTAGAGAAACATCTTAGCTTAGTTTAAATCTCTTTTGTAAAATGA
>NW_017685529.1:4977-6758 GCF_001879085.1 Nicotiana attenuata | reverse complement strand
ATGGTTATGATTTATTGCGTGATTCATTTACCATTGGCAGTATATGGAAGTGTTGGAATGAGACTTTAGTTGATAAGAGGTTTCCACCGGTATTCGGGTGTTGTGTGCAGTTGCTGTGAATGGAAGTTATCGCTACATGTGTTTGAGTTACGTGGTATATCGGATGATTGCACTAGAGGTTGCAGGCATGGGTTACTACAGCTAGTTCGGGTCTATTCAAAGTATAGGTGTGAGGTTTTGATCGTACTGATCGTTTCAGAAGTGAAAATGTGGTTCTATGGTTTATGAGCAAGATTGGATTGTGTAATTTTAGTTAAAAAGGTGTTATCGGACCTATATGAGATAGGGTGACGTGGGATCACCCCCGGGTATATGCATGGTAAAGTTATTCAACTATTGGTTGGCTTCTAGAGCATCTCTGGCTAAGCTCGAGGACGAGCGTTTGTTTAAGTTGGGGAGGATGTGACGACTTGACCCGTCGTCTCATGGGTTACCACTCCGTTTCCCCCTATTTTCGGCTTCTTTATGCTTCATTATCAGTGTCTTGTGTGATCGAGTTGGCTTGGATTGATTTTAGAAGGAAACGAGACACTTAGTCTCTTTAAGGAAGGCTTAGTTTGGAAAAGTTAACCGGATGTTGACTTATGTGTTAGAGGGCTCGGATATGAATTCCGATGATTCGGTTAGCTTCGGGGAATATGTGTTAGAGGCCTTGTGAGTGATGTGAGGAGGCTTTCAGGCCTTATGAGTGATGTGAGGAGGCTTTCAGGCCTTGTGGGTGATATGAGGAGGCTTTCAGGCCTTGTGAGTGATGCGAGGAGGCTTTAAGGCCTTATGAGTGATGTGAGAAGGCTTTCAGGCCTTATGTTTTATGCCACGAGGTGGCTTGATATTGCGCTTGGGCCTTAAGGGGCCCCTCCTGGAGTCTGCACACCTCCAGTGAGCGCCGTCGACGATATATGGATCGGGCTGCACGCCGCAGAGAGATGTGGATCGGGCTGCACGCCGCAGCGGTTACTATATGATATTGTTCTGAGAGTGATCTGAGAGAGAGGGCCCGAGGGGCTGAGAGTGTTTTTGAGAGTGAGCCCGAGGGGCTGGTACTGTTTGAGATATTGCCCGAGGGGCGACCTTTTATGTGCTCATCTTGCATATTTACTTGCCTTTTTACCTGTTATACTGCGGTATTTGTGCCCGAGGGGCGGATTTTTCTGTGCTTATCAGCACTAACTGTTTTGAAATCATTTCGTAACTGTTGAAAAGATCATTTTCAAAAGAGATTTAAAGTGAGCCAATATATTTCTAAAGATTTCACAGCTTCACTGTTTTCTCAAAGGATTGTACCCTGCTTCTATACAGCATGTTGGTTGCCTTACGTGATTTCTTACTGCTCAGTCGTTATTTACCTTTATTACTCACTGAGTTGGAGTACTCACTTTACTCCCTGCACCTCGTGTGCAGTTGCAAGTATTTATTCACCCGGTAGCCGGTATTGGCTATTTGGAGGCAGAGCTGTAGTAGTTTAGCGAGGTGACTGCCAGCGTTCGCAGCACCGTTTATTTCTATGTTATTCATTATTCCTGTTCAGTGTATTTCTAGACTTGTAAACGTAATTACATTCTTATAGATGCTCGTGACTTGTGACACCCCGGTTAGGGCTGTGGTGGGTTGTATTCCGCTAAATAATACTATTAAGTCATATTTAAGCTGTTTATTTATGTTTAACTATTTTTGAAAAGACGAGTTGGGACAGTTGGCTGGCCTCGTCTTCACGAGAGGCG
>NW_017685529.1:0-691 GCF_001879085.1 Nicotiana attenuata | reverse complement strand
GACAAAGTTTTCAATACACTTCTGGATATGAACTTGTCATGGCTGGTTGTGGCCTTGTTATACTTGGTTATGAGCTTCTGTTGTAGATTAGTTATGGATCGGTTATAGTTTGTTGTAGCCGGTTGTGAGTCGGTTGTCCTTTGTCATGGTAGATCACATTTATACAATGTCTTTCTTTAGTCACCATATTTTACTCTGCTTTAGCTTGTCCGTTTTTCTACTTTTTCCTCCGTAATTTTCTCGCTCTCGGACCAATCCTTCTTTAACCTTTCCTGCATGATTTAGACAAAAAGTATGGAAGAAATATGATAGTTTTTATATTTTTGCAAAGAAATTATATGTTTAAAAATCAAGTTAAATGCACTTATCATAATCCAAATATGCCAAAGGATGAAACGAACCATTAACATGGCAGGGACCTCAATTCTTGGTAGAAAAAGGGTCCTCGATTACGCAGACAGTGCAAGCGAAGCCATTCGTTGAAGTTGGGAGCAGTAGTGTTCATATGGAAGAAAGTCCATATTGGTCGGACAATGTCACAGTCTAAAAATAAGTGTGCTATGGTTTCAGGGGTATGAGCACACGATTTACATTTAGGATCATGGATAACATGCAAATTGTGAAGGTAGGCTGCTGCAGGAAGGCGATTTTGAAGAATTAGCCAAAGGAATAATTTAAGTTTATTGGGTAT
>NW_017685528.1:5179-6758 GCF_001879085.1 Nicotiana attenuata | reverse complement strand
ACATCGAATCAACCAAATAACATCGAATTCAAGCCTAAGGTTCCAAAAACTTCCGATTTCTGCTTTTCATCAAAAAGTCCATCAAACCTCGTCCGAATGACCTGAAATTTTGCACACACATCAGATATGACCCAATTTTGCCAATTCAATCCTAAATCTAATTCGGACCTCCAAAACACATTCCGATCACGCTCCTAAGTCCCAAATCACCTAGCAGAGCTAACCAGATCATAAATATTTCAATCCGAGATCATTTACTAACAAGTCAAAACTTGGTCAACCTTTCAAATTTTAAGCTTCAAACTGAGAACTGTTCTTCTAAATCCGTTCTGATTACCCTGAAAACCAAACCCAGCGATTTACATAAGTCATAATTCATCACACGGTGCTAGTCATGCCCGAGAACTGGCGAGCGAAGTGCAAAAGCTCAAAACGACCGGTCGGGTCCTTACAAAAACCTTCTTCCGTACCGGGTTGGTGCGAAGAATTCTCGAGATATATCTGTTCGATTACCGAAGAGATCCTCCCTACGGTTCGGATAGATCGCAACTGGGCCAATAAAACAGTAGTGGTCCCCGACCGCGAGGAGGCCACTACCACCCATGTCGAGGGATACCTGAGTTATTACACTTATCCCTTCACATTGGGACCGGCGGACGTGGTCATCATAGACTTCTACAAGAGGTACGAGGTATGCCCTAGTCAGATCCATCCTTGAATGTGGAGGATCATGATTCTCCTCCGTACTTCGTGAGCAAAATTGACGGCTGCCGGTTCAACGTGGATCACCTACTTCGTCTGTACAGTCCCTGACTATTCCAAGGGGGCTAATAAATCTTGTGCACCGGGCAAGCAAAGCACCGTTCTCTAGTATCGATGAGGACCGGGTTCGAGGCTGGCAAGGTCATTTTGTCCGAGTGAGGACTTCGGACCTGGTTCCAGTGGAATGCATGCCATTCCCCGAGAAGTGGAATACAAGACATAAGTGGAACTTTCTTTCGAATGTTGATTTTATGTTTACTTCTCATTTTCTTATTGGTTTTTGTAGTGTCATAGTCGTTGCTCGAGTTCCAAATGTCGTTCCTCGACTCCAGGGTGGGTTGAGGGTATCGTTTCTCAGATGCCCTACTCCCAGCGCTCATGGAGCGAACTCTTGAAGGGCAGTTTGGACGCCCGTTCCCATGGTAAGATCACTTTTCCGATCAGGTTGTGTTAGGCCTCTCGTTTTACAATCAAGTTCTTATTCCATTTACTTTCTTTCTCAGGTTTGCCTAAGGATGTCGAGCTTAGGCCTCGGTTGGTGACGAGGACTTGCCCGTTGACTCTCCTGCTCCGGGGCAGGCCAGAGAGAAGAAGAGGAGGAGGGCTCGATCTCCCCGAGCTTGGAGAAAAAGAAACCGAGGAGGAGGTTGATCCGTAAGCTAAACGAAACCTCCAGCTCCCGAGTGCTAGACTCAGACTTACTCTACTGGCTCAGGGACGTGTCCGAGAAGGATGAAACTTTAGTGGCCCAAGAGCCATAAATCCTTAAGGAACGGATGCCAACCGAGGGGGAACAATAGAGGCCAATCCCCCCCCC
>NW_017685528.1:0-2069 GCF_001879085.1 Nicotiana attenuata | reverse complement strand
TTTTAGATTACAATTTGCCGAGGGTACCCTTTTGAACCAGTTTAGAAATTTTGTAGGCCTTATGTTTTGATTACGGGTCTTGGACGTCTCTAAGAAATTCCGGACGGCTGTAGACCTTTTTAGTTCGGGTGTTTCCCAATGGGCTTGTTACCCCGAGTCATCCGAGCTTACCCAAGACAACCGTTCCCGAATGGGGATGGCCGTAGCCTTTAAATTTGGGCAGTGCTTAATAGGCTTTGTGCCCCCAGGCTTCGCTATCCTGGGCCGTCCGGATCTGCCTTGGACGACAGTCGCCAAGTGAGGTGGCCCTTCGTCTCGATGCTTATAGGGGACCAAATGTAATAAAGAGAAAATTTAAAAAAAGGGGCAGAATATTTATCCGCAAGGTAGAAACTTCCTTTTATTTTTGTGCGTAATGATCAAGGTTATATATGTGTAAAAGCATTGTGTCACGGCTCGGGTGGTATATGTGGGCACGGTTCATTTGACCATTTGACCCTTGCAGTAAATCCTATTGACCGAGCCTGGACTATTCGACCATAGAGTTTTCCCTGCCAAAACCATTATCCGAGGGTAATGCCCCCCATTGTTCGAGGCAGATCATCGAGAAGCCCCAGATACTGTTAATGTGATCCTTGACATCGGCTCATAACCAGTTTTCCGTTCTAAGTTAGCACGATCCACTGTTGCCTCGTTAAAAACCTTTCCGAAAAAACCCATTTGGGACAAAACTGGTTCAAGGAAAAAAGAGTGCAACGCGTGCTTTCAGGCCTAAAAATTGTATCATTCCTTGTCGGTTGCCTGCAAGTGTTACTCCAAAATGTAAATAAAAGAAAATAATGGGGTCGTACCTTAGCATTAATACCGTTTCAAGTGAGTTATATTCCAGTTGTTCGGTAGTTTCTCGTCGTTCATTGCTCCGAGTTTGTAGGACCCTTTTCCGGTGATCTCGATAATTTGATACGGACCTTCCCAGTTCGGCCCCGCTTCCCTTCGTTCGGGTTTTGGGTGTTTAGTGTAAATTTTTGTAGTACCAAGTCCCCAACATTGAAGTGTCGAAGGTTGGTTCATTAATTGTAATACCTCTCGATCCGTTATTTTTGGGCGGCCAACCGGACGAGGGCGACTTCGCGCCATTCATCTAACAGTTCTAGGCTCGTATTCATGGAGTCATTATTTGACTCTTCGGTTGCATATCGGAACGTAAGACTCGGTTCTCCCACTTCGACCGGTATTAGAGCTTCGGCTCTATAAACCAGCGAGAACGGGGTGGCCCGGTAGTGGACTTTGAGGTCATATGGTATGCCCAAAGGACTTTGGGAAAGATTTCTTTCCACTTCCCTTTGGCGTCAGCCAGTCTCTTCCTGAGGTTTTAGAGTATGGTTTTGTTCGTGGTCACTTGCCCGTTCCCGCAAGGGTGATAAGGTGTTGAGAGGATCCTTTTGATCTTATGGTCTTCAAAAAACTTGCTAACTTTGCTGCTGATGAACTACTTTCCATTGTCGCACACGATCTCGGCCAACATCCCGAACCGACATATTATGTGGTCCTAGATGACTTCCTTCTAATTGACTTTCTCGAATGCCTGGGCTTCCACCCATTTAGAAAAATAGTCAGTCATAAACAATATTAATTGAGCCTTACCGGGTGCCCATAAAAGGGGTCCGACGATGTCCATCCCCCATTTCATGAATGGCCAGGGGGACAAGACTGAATGTAGCAGCTCCCAGGGCTGTGAATCATCGGAGCATGCCTCTAACATCCGTTGCATTTTTGTAAAAATTCCCTTGCGTCCTTTTCCATGTCGACCCAGTAGTAGCCGGCTCTGATTATTTTTCGAACTAACGACTTGGCGCCCGAATTATTTCCATAGGTGCCTTCATGGACTTCCCTCAGAACATACTCGGTGTCTCCTGGTCCTAGACATATTGCGAGTGGGCCATCAAACATTCTTCGGAACAGGGTACCATCCTCGGACAAGCTAAAACAGGTTGCCTTCATGCGCTGAGTTCTCGATTCCTTGGGATCCAAAGGTAATTTTTACGGTCTTTCAAATACTCTATATATTT
>NW_017685527.1:5000-6758 GCF_001879085.1 Nicotiana attenuata | reverse complement strand
ACGTTGGCAGCATATGGCATCTAGAACAATACGCAACAGATAGGAGGGGTCAATCTGCAGGAGCAAAGCCACTTCAACAGCACGAACCAGCTCGATTCAGGTACATGCAGGAAGAATCAAATTAGAAATAGAGTACATAAGGAAATTTGGTACAAAAATAAAGAAGACACAATGGGTGTGGAAGAGAAGATAAGGGAAATCGATGATACCTATATGAGCTACAGGCAGAAGCGGATGGGCAAAAGGAGTACAATCTTCAGTGACAGTACGGATCCAGGTATATGCATGAAGATGCAAACAAAAAATGGAGTGAGCAGTATCGATTGGAGCAAGGATGAAAAGGAAAACGTACAAAACAAAGAGAGAGAGAATCGATATTACCTAGGTGAGCTTCAGGAGGAGGTGGGGAGACTGTGGAGAGATGAAATGAATTGGGGATCTGAAGTGGTTGGTGAGAGAGGTAGGCGGTGTATAAGGAAATGGGGGGTGTATATGATATATGGATGTCCGAAAGAGATATACACGTGTAGTGTAAAGAAGTGGGTAAAAGTTAGCCTACAGGTGCAATTTAACATGGAAAAAATTGAAATTGGCTATTCAAGCAATTTCAATTGGATGGGCGGTGGCTATCAATGCAAGAGGGTGTTTGTTTGGGCTGTTGGTAAGAAAAGGTCAGATGAATATTTGGGCTTTTTAGAAGAGGTGACAATACTGGATTGTACGAATAGCCACAATACATATATGTGGCTATTTGTTCAATTCATTAATTGGATTTATTGGGCTGATGGTGCAAGGTGGAGGCTGTTTGTGCAAATCAGTAGCACTAATGCAATGTGGATTAAATTGCAATTGGCAACTGGCTATTACTGCAATTCATACGTTTGGACTGGATGTGCAACTTGGAGGCTAGCTGCGCAAATATTGGGCTGGCCGTGTCTCCTTTTTGGGCTTTATGGATTGGGCTGCTGTGATTTATTTTCTTGGACTATTTTTGAGGCAATTTTGAGTAGAATTTTTGTGATATCAATTTTGAGTATAATGCTCAATTTTGATAATAGGTCTTATGTAGTATTTTATTTCATTTTCGTACATCCGTTAGGATTTCATGACATTGTGCTTGTTTGTTTTATTTATAAATAAAAACTAGCCCTAGGCTATGCCTAGTGGATTGCTAAAAAAAAAAAAAATGCTGCAAAATACCAGATCCAATTCTTTTGGGAGGAGGAAATGATGGTTATACAATTTGCAGTAACATCATCATCAAAGGACAAACCATGGAAATGGGCTTTGCTATTGTTCTATTGTGTAATGGAGACCTTATTGGTGGTATTAATGCTTAGCATTCAGTCCAATGGGTTAAAATTACACATAGACTGTAGCATAAGCACATATATCTCCAAAACACAGGAAATTGCATCAATAGACAACAAACAGTGTAATGTCACAAATGCATTGGCCATGCAGACAACAAAATTCCTTTCAATTTTAAAGGAAGGTTGTTGGATGAAGCAACAATGTAAACACAATTACACAAAACAGCAGGAATGCATACAAGATTCAAGGTATCAATCAATCACCAGCAAAGCAGGGCACTATATACACAATGACATGATACACAGAAAGCAAGCTAATTCTTGGAGTCAATTGGACACACAGATTGCAGACAGCAAATTTCTCTATTCAAGAGAAGCTTGCTGGATGATGCACATGCATAAACAAAGAGCTAAGGGCAAGGGACAATTAGAGCTACATACATGT
>NW_017685527.1:0-2780 GCF_001879085.1 Nicotiana attenuata | reverse complement strand
ATAAAACTAGGCCTAGTTGTGCTCGAGTGAAGGTTTTAATTGACCTTTTATCTGACCTGCCTAAGAAGGTACGCATGGACATTGTGAATGAAGATACTGGGGATATTAGAACAGAATGGGTAAACATAAACTATGATTATTTGCCAAAGTACTGTAAAGAATGCAAGTTGCAAGGTCATGACATGTTTGAGTGTTGGAGGTTGCATCCTGAACTTATGGCAAATAGAACTGAGGAGAAACAACATAATAAAGATACAGTATCCCAAGGTAACAAGTCTAATGCGCCTTTAATGATTCTGTCTAGTGGTAAAGTGGTGGGAAATCAAGGTGCTCAATGGATAGAAGTTAAGAAGAGAAGAGTACAAGGTATAGAGAAGCAGATAGGCAATATGACCACTAATGGAAAAACAATAGTTCCAGTTGATCAGCAGAAGGGAGGTATAACAGGCAAAGAGGAAATTAATAAAAGGAGTGTTCAAGATATGGTTCCAGCTGATAAGAGAAGAGAACAGGTGCAAACTGATAATAATTTTGCCATATTAGAAGTGGAGGAAAGTGATGACAATGCCAACAACCAATTGGCTTTGGTGGAGACTATGAATGCAGTACCTGTGTCAAAGGGAACAGGAATTTTAAATCCTGTAGCACCAGCATTTATACCTACTTCTCCTGGGAATACAAAGAGAAGGAAGGATGGGGCAAGTAACACAAAAAATATGCCAGCTGTTAGTGCAAATCAGGCAGGAATCAACAACCAAAAAGGGATGGAAGAGAATAAAAATAAAGTCAGCACAGATCAGAAGGTGAAGGAATCCACTACAGCATGGGTACAAAGAGCCTTTAAAATAAATGAGGTTGGAATAAATACCTCAGTTCAAGAGGTACCATCTCAAGACACTATGGTGGAGGCAAATCTGGCACAAAATAATCAGGAGGAAAATATAGTAGATACTGACTTTGAAGTGTTCAAAAGTAATGAAAAGATCAAATGGAGTGGAAGCAAGCTATGGGCAAATCAGACTGAAGAGGATGCAGATGAAGGACAAATACCTGATGCAATGCAAAGTGAGGAGGAAGATGGTGGGGATACATTAGAAGAGGAGGATCCAAGTGTAAATGATAAACAAAAAGATACAGTGGCTAAGGCAGTAGTTAATGAAGAGGCAGATCTACAGCAGCTAAACAAGGAGAAAATAAGTACCAATGATGAGAATATAGGGAACACTTTGGAAACTAATAAGGTGGTGGATGGTTGCAACATTGATCCAGGGGGAACAACTTCTGACCATATTGGTGGTGCAGATGCAGATACAACTCCAGTTTCTAAGACCAACAAGGGTCAGGCTGTACAAAAATCACAGCAGAGTCCAAGTGTGGTAGTTGATAAAGAAAGGGAAGCAGCAGAAGTGAACATAAAGAAGAAAATGCAAGAGTTAACTGGAAGCATAGACCCATTGGCTCTTACACAAGTGCAGAAGACTAATTTGCAAGGTGATAATGCTGCAGTTATTACTGGGGCACCTCAGAGGGTCACTGAGAAAGCAGTAGTGCAAATAAATGTGACAGGTACTGCTGCAGATGATGAATATGAAGGTATAGGCAAGGATATGGATGAAGAGTCTACTGCCCAAAATTTCATCATTATTGCCAAACAAGGAGATCTATCCCCTAGACATATTGAGCAAGTTAAATCTGCAGCAAAAGGCAAGAGGAAACAACAGAAAGACAATTCATCTGTCCCACCAGGTGGAGTCCAAACAAGAAGAGCTCTATCCAAGTCCATTAATCAGTGATGGATGCAATCATATGGAATGTCAGGTCTGTTAATACAATGCAGGCCTTTGAGAGATTAATTCTTATGCATAAGAAACATCATTTTGAATTCATTGGAATCATGGAGCCTATGCAGCAAGCTAACAAGGTTGAAAGGTACAGAAGCAGAATAGGACTTGCACAAGCAGTAGTAAATGTGTCAAATAAAATATGGGCATTCATTGATGAGGTTTATGAAGTTGATATTGTGTACAATATGGTACAGCAGCTGACCTTGAAGTTATTTCACACTGAAACCCATGTAGAATTAATCCTTACACTGGTATATGCCAAATGTGATCACATAAAGAGAATAGAATTATGGGATTCACTGTATGCAATGGCCTCTGACATGACATCTCCATGGCTAGTGGGAGGGGATTTTAATGTCATATGGGATGAGGAGGAGAAATTTGGTGGATTACCTGTGTCTATAAATGAAGTAGATGATTTCAGACATTGTATCAATACTTGCAATCTGTCAGATTTGGGGTTCAAAGGAAGTATTTTTACTTGGTGGAATGGAAGATCAGAGGATGATTGTATCTTTAAAAGGTTAGATAGGTGTTTTGGGAACATAGAATTGCAGCAAACATTCCCAGGACTGGAGGTTACTCATATGTCAAAGACTGGCTCAGATCACTGTCCAATGCTATTGAAGTGTGACATTGAAAACCCTCCAATCAAGAAGCCTTTTAGATTTCTAAACTTCTGGACAAAACATGAAGCATTCAAGACAGTGGTGAAGGAGAACTGGAATGCAGATTTTAGTGCAAATCCATTTGTACTATTCAATCATAAACTAAAAAACTGAAAAAAGTGCTATCTACATGGAGTAAAGCAACATATGGGGACATTTTTCAGAAGATTGCTAGTCTGGAGGAGGTGGTCTTAGTCCATGAAAGACAATTTGAGGCATTCCCTTCTCAGATGAACAGAGAAAGGCTACAGAGAGTTCAGGCAGAAAT
>NW_017685526.1:0-6758 GCF_001879085.1 Nicotiana attenuata | reverse complement strand
GTGTTAAAGAAAATTTTTCCGCATCAAGATGAAGCCAAAGGGAAGTTCTCTCCCAATTGGCAGGGTCCATACATGGTTCACCGGGTTCTGACAGGAGGAGCCCTCATACTTGCAGAAATGGACGGAGAAGTTTGGCCAAAACCAATCAACTCAGATGTAGTCAAACGTTACTATGTGTAATTTTCATGCTTTCCTTATATGATGTATTTGAACTACGCCTGACCTGATTCCCGTTTAAGAGGGGATACGTAGGCAGCCTTATGGGTTTGGTCACAATTCAATAATAATTTCATTACCCCCCCCCCCCCCCGCAATTGGAAACTGGGGCAGAATTTTGAGGAGGACCCTCAAAATTCCAAAGTAATTCCAGCCGATCATCGCAAGCAGCCGTCAGAAGCGTCAACCCATTAAACTGGGGCAGAATTTTGAGGAGGACCCTCTAAATTTCGTAACAAGAGAAGTTTCAATGTCGTGAGCCACGTCACAGTTGTCGGTTCATCTAAAAGCTATTTCTTAAATATATACTTATGTCATATTTTACAAATTCATGCATGTTTATTATCGAAACCGCTTTGTTCAGCGATGCTACCCCAATGATACATACCGTATCACCAGATCAAAGCCGAACAGGTCAAGCAAGGCCAGCAGGGATACGAGCTAACCTCCCCTCTGCAAAACTCACGATCTTTTCTTTGGATGCAGACACTTGGATTGCGAAAGTATCTGAAATACTATACACTCACAAGACAAACATCGATCATGAATACAACTCCCAGATTCGTTGCACTTACTGGTATTTGCCATCCAAGCACGCCGGTGATAGCCCCTATAGCACAATGTCCCCAGCAATCACGACATCGTAACTTGCAATTAGCTAAGAAACTCTGTTACCATTTGCCACTTTATTTTACTTCTGCATTGCATAAGGCTATCATTCTGCCTTCCGAGACTAAACACTGTCTCCATTTGCATTTTCTGCATTGCATAAGCCTTCCGAGACTAAACACTGTCTCCATCTGCATTTTCTGCATTGCATAAGGCTACCATTCTGCCTTCCGAGACTAAACATTGTCTCCATCTGCATTTTCTGCATTGCATATGGCTACCATTCTGCCTCCCGAGATTAAACACTGTCTCCATCTGCATTTTCTGCATTGCACAAGGCTGCCATTCTGCCTTCCGAGACTAAACACTGTCTCCGTCTGCATTTTCTGCATTGCATAAGGCTACCATTCTGCCTTCCGAAACTAAACACTGTCTCCATCTGCATCTGCATGGCTGAAAGATCGCCACCTTATTTACATTTGCATGGCTGAAAGATCGCCGCTTTATTCTGCATGGCTGAAATATCGCCGCTTTATTTACATTGCGTGGCTGAAAGATCGCCACCTTATTTACGTTTGCATGGCTGAAAGATCGCCACCTTATTTACATTATGCATGGCTGAAATATTGTCGCTTTATTTACGTTGCATGGCTGAAAGATCGCCACCTTATTTACATTATGCATGGCTGAAAGATCGCCGCTTTATTTACATTCTGCATGGCTAAAATATCCCCTCTTTATTTACGCTTACATGGCTGAAAGATCGCCACCTTTTTCATCTCATGGGCTGAAAGATCGCCAAATACTGCATTCCATGGGCTGAAGATCGCCAAATTATCCGAAGGCGTCATTGTTCGGAAGCACCATTTGCATAGCCCGAGAACGCCATGCCATGGCCTGAGGTTTCCTTTAATCTTTGCATATCATTATTCAAAGCTATCATGGTTCGGAGGCATCATTCGCATAGCCCGAGAGCATCATTTCATGGCCTGCGAATCCTTTATTATACGCATCATGGCCCAGGACATCATGGTCCAAGGACGTCATCCTAACCGTCCAAAGACAATATTCATGGTCAGACGGGAACTTGCATCATGTTTAATTTTTCGCACAATATATGCTTGTATTGCAGGTAAACCGGCGAGCCACGTCCATCTAGACAGGAGCAATTCCGCTCCAGTTCCCGCAGCCCCATCAGACGTTAACCATTCACCCCGTCCTAAATATCGCGTTCGTTCGTGAGAAACCTCCGCCGACGGATACTGAACTACATGTGGCCTGATTCCTGTAAGACCAGGGATATGTAGGCAGCTCAGAAGCCAGGGCACGGCCGAAGTCTCCTCAAACCGTTCCGCTCGGTCAAAATTGGTCATCATATCTTTACCCGACAACTCTTTCATCCTTCCCGGGTAAAAAAGGGTAGCTGTTGATACCCAATTTTTCCCTTTATTTTTTTTAATATGCAAAATACCTTCAAAATAGCATGTATATGCATATATAAGTATGTCCCAATGTTTTATTATTTTTCCCTAATTTTTAAAAGACTTTTAAATTAATTTATTGCCTTATTTTATCAAGAAAAACCCAATAATTATTCCCCAAATTATCATTTTGGTAATTCATTTATTGGATTCTCATATTTACACTAAAATATATCCAACATAATTATTGCATATTTATACAAATTTGCTTAGTATTTTTTAAGCTAAATTGCATGTAATTGCAATACTGGCCTCTTTTAAGATTTAATTATATTTATAGTTATAAAATCGACTCCAATATTTTTAATTTGATAATTATGTATTGTTAACCATTTTAGTGCCTTTAATTTACTTCCAGAAATTATTTTACCATTTTTATAAAATAAATGAGGGAAAAAATGGCTATTTAAATGATAGCCCATTTGCATTTAAATTTTAGCCGGATTCGAACCTCTAAATAAACCCAATTCCTAAACCCAATTACCTAGCCCAATTACCTAATCTACCCGACCCACGACCCTTTTAAATAACCCGCCCGGACTCTACTTTTAATCCTAGCCGTTGATCACTTAGATCAACGGCTCATATTTGCCCCTTCCTTTTTTAACCCGACCTAACCCCTAAACCTAATCATTTCCCTTCTGTAGCCGCCCTTGAATTCCCCCTTCTCTCAATTCTCTCTCGAAGCTTCTGAAACCCTAGCCGCCTCCCTTCACTTCCACCCTAAAATCACCGGAGTCCATGGCTTCTAAGGCCATCGAAGTCCTATACCGGCCTCCTATAACTCTTACATGCCTGGTTACTATGGTTTCAAGGTCAAACCTTGAAGAAGCTTTGCCCAGATTTGGTTTCGTTCGAGTTCTATGGCTGTCTCCAACATTGCTCCGGCCAGCCATTGGTGTTCAAGTCTAATCTTGACTTCTCCTGCTCAGATCAATGACCTTCCAAGCCTTTCTCACCCTCTGGGTTTCTTCTGAAGCCCTAACCTTTCGAGGTTCTTCTGATTTCTTTAGATCTGTTCTAGATCTGTGTTTATCTCTAAGCTTCCAAACGTTTTTAAGTTTCTTTCAAAAACTCTGCTTTCAAAACCTTTATCTTTTCCGATTTAGGATTATTTTTAGAAGTTTCTCTGATCTTTAGCATGTTCTACTGTGATTCTTATGTGTTTCTCCTACTGTGTTTCTTATGAGTTTCTTCTACTGTGTTTCTTATGAGTTTCTTCTACTGTGTTTCTTATGTGTTTCTTCTACTGTGTTTCTTTATGAGTTTTTTCTATTATGTTTCTTTATGACGTTCTTCCACTGTGTTTCTTATGTTGTCCTTCTACTGGAAAATGCACGTTAAAAGTCTCAGCTCCTTTCTGAGATTTCTGAACTTACTTCGTTAGTATTTTTTGCCTTGATTACTTGTCCTTTCATCTCTACACTCGATTGATGGCAAAACCCTAAAATTTGGGGTTTCATCTGAGTATTGAGACTATTCGGTATGTGATTTGCTTGTTCTTCACCTTTGAACTTGTTTGATTTCAAAACCCTAACGCCTTTGGACCTATTCGAGTTTCTGAAGATCGTTTCATCTACTGCTCGACTGAGTTTCGAAATCTTTGTTTCAGCCTTTGTGTCTTTATATGATTCTGATTTCCTGCTAAACTCTTCTAGGGTCTTTCTACTGGACCCTCTGCATGTTATTTGATACTCTCCCTTTTTCTTTGTCACTAAGATGACTACCATGCTCCTATAGTTCACTACTTACTTTTGTGATTGCATGACGCTTTTTCTTTGTCCTAAATTCAGCCTCGCATGCCTAACATTTGTGTACTCTTTATATATGCTGAGCTTCCCCTCTATAAAAGACTTTCAATTTTTGACTGATTTCAGACCTCCTTTGTGTAAGTCTGATTGATTCTTTCCTTGTTTTGCTAATTTCTCTGTTACTTGGTTTGACTCGAAACTTTCCTTAGCCTTTCTGACTTGGTTTACCCATGAACCAGTAATTTCGAATCCCTAACTCCTTGATTTACTATGTACTGATTGATTTTATTGGGTATCTTACCTTATTTATTTAACCGTGTATTTTAGAGATTCTTTCCTTAATTAAACTATTATGTATTTACCCCTAATTGCCTACTTTGCACAAGATGCTTACTCAATCTCTTTCCTTAAATGATTTGTGTTCATTACCGTTTAAGTTTGAACTCCTTAATTAAAGGAAGTTCTTCCACTGATTGATTTTAATTGGTACACAGTTATTTCTTGCCTTATTTTCTGCCTGTTTTCACACTATAAATACCTGCTCTTTCATTGACACAAGACACACGAACACTCTTAGTTTTCTGAACTCACACTCACATTCAAAATCATTCTCTCTTGTTACTTGTGTTGTGACCTGTTTTTCAAGTACTGCTACTGCTGTATTTTGCTCCCTTGAAACTGGTATGTCCTGGTTAAGGTTTTCACCAATCACAACAATGTGTTTATTTACTACCTTTACCTGCATGTCTGCCTACTGCTTATGTATAGTTTAATGCTTACATTAGCGTGCTGTAATTACCTTCTGCCTATTTTAATCTATTGTGAATCCCAAAACCCCACTCCCTATGTGTTTATGCTATGGTTTGAGGCATGGCAGTACTGCAAATTATTGTCCATGACTCAAACTTGATCCCCTGGGATCCTAGCCTCTAATATGATGTGTTCTGGCAGACTTATAGGGAGGTCAGCATCCTCCATTGCTGGGCATACCTAAAGCTTGCCCTAGCCTAAGCAATAGGCTCTTTGCAACTCCCCTATTCTCTAAACCCCTTTTGTGTATCTATTTGTAGCTTTTTCCCTCTCCTTTATTCCTTAGAATTCTGTTCTTCACTTGCACTCTCTCTTAGACTTTAAGTTCTGCCCCCCCTCTTGTGAGCCTTGCCTTGGGACCCTTTGAGCTCCCTCTGAACTTGGACACTTGAGGGCTGGCCTTTCCACACTGCACTTGTCCCTATTCTGGTGATACAATTTGGGTGTGAGCACTGCCCGGAGTCCCATTGAGGCTCTTAGGGAACACTGACACACTCAGATTGGAGAAAGGCTTTGGATCAGTGGTCTTTGAGTTGGTCTATCTCATAATTCGGACAGGAAGTCTGAATCAGGCTCTCCTTTGGTTGTATTTTTACTTTTTCCTGATGTAATTTTATTCATTCTGGTTTGAAATAAGTTGTAATAAATGCTTGGGGCTGGCTAGTGAAGAAGGGTGGGTAACTATGCATGTAAAGGGTAGAAATCATGCCTATATGTCTATTATAATTTTGCATACTTCAAATACATATAGAAATCGTGACTATAGGACTACTACATTCCCGCATATCCAACCTTCATATAGAAACCATGTCTATAGGTATTCTGAATTCTGCATATTCAAATAGAAATCATGCCTATAGGTCTATTCTGAACTCTGCATATCCAACTTCGTATAGAAATTATGCACATAGGATTGTTCAATTCTGCATATTCAATAACGTCTAGATACCATGTTTATAGGTCTTAAACAAATTCCGCATCTAGGTACCATGTTTATAGGTTTAAAACAAGCCTCATGCATTTAGATACTATGTCTATAAGGCTTCTGCATTTTTTTACCCCATGTCTATAAAGTTTAAAATCAGCAACGCATAGAAAGCATGCCTATAGGAATTTCTAATTGAATCTGATTCGCCTCACTCAATGTTAGATATAAAATCAGCAATAATGGATACTGTCAGTTGCAGAACTTATAATCAATTTGTTAAATCCCGCCTCTCTTTTAATAATCTGATTCCCTCACTTGGCAAGTTTAACAAGTAGGCATTCAAACAATTTATTTCAAGCCTTACTATTTTTTGAATTCAGTAGATATCATGCCTATATGACCCTGTCTTAACACTTAGGCAAGCCATAGGGTAATAACTATAAACTGAATCTGTTCTATTAACTACAACCAGCAGGCAGGCCTGATTCGGGCTTCTTATCTGAATTATGTAATAAAGCAGTCTGCCTCACCCTTTAATCTCTCTCACATTTAGTATTTAATCAGACCTCAACCAGTATGTGAAAGTCATGCTAATTATGTGCTTTTTTATTCAAGGAGGTGTAATTGAGCCTCTGTTTGTTTATATGCTTTCCCCTAAATGTGCAATATGTGTTTTTGTATGTCGCCTTAGATTTTTACCTTTCGAAACCTCAAATAAGCCCAATATCCCTCCCCTTTAGGATTAGTAGTCCCAAGTGCCTCCGGGACTGATTGGACTGGGACGGGTAATAGCATGCAATAAGTAATCGAGACCATTCCGCGCTTTAATACCTTAACGGGGTGGGAAGGGTAGATATGGATATGATGACCACGCGATAATGTCACGTGTAGCCCCTCATTGAGGAGTGATTACCGGGCATTGTGTGGGGTGATCCATATTATTAATAACCTATGACCCTCCCC
>NW_017685525.1:0-6759 GCF_001879085.1 Nicotiana attenuata | reverse complement strand
AACCAGATGCCAAACTTGACTCCTTTCAAACTGATTGAGTTTATCTTGCATTGTATTTACCCAGTCTGAATCTTGCAAAGCCTCACCAACAATTTTAGGTTCAATAAGAGATAAGAAAGCATCAAAAGCACACAGATTCTTTAATTGAGATCTAGTTTTAATTCCAGAGGTTGGATCAGTAATTATGTTCTCAATGGGATGCGAACTTTGATACTTGTAAGGTTTCACAACCAACTGGTTTTTGTTTGATGTTTCTCCCATGTTATGCTGCTGAGGAACAGGCTCATGGACAAGTTCCATTTGGGAATTAGATTCAGTTCTTCTTTGTTCAGTTCCCCCTGTCAAGTTGCCCTGGATGGAAGAACCTGTTCCATCACCTGTTCCTACTTCTGGTGCAGCTTCAGCTTGGGCTGTGACTTCACTTAATTCTTTTACCAGCCCAATAGCTTCATCTTCATGTTCCTGTCTCCCAGAAAGAATGTTAGTTTCATCAAAAACTACATGTACACTTTCTTCTACACACATAGTTCTTTTGTTGTACACTTTATAAGCTTTGCTATGTGAAGAATATCCCAAGAATACTCCCTCATCACTTCTGGAATCAAACTTACCTAGGGAGTCCTTGCCATTATTGTGCACAAAGAACTTGCATCCAAATGCCCTAAGATGGGATATATTTGGTTTTCTCCCTTTAAGTAACTCATAGGGAGTCTTCTCTACAAGAGGTCTAGTCATGCACCTATTAATGATGTAACATGCAGTGTTTACAGCTTCTGCCTAGAAGCAATGGGGCAATTTACTAGAAAGAAGCATATTCCTAGCCATATCTTCAAGAGTCCTATTCTTTCTTTCAACTGCTCCATTTTGTTAAGGAGTCCTAGGGGCAGAAAAATTATGATCTATACCGTGCTCATCACAAAATTCAACAAACTTAGCATTTTCAAATTCAGTTCCATGATCAGACCTAATTGATGCAAGTTGATTACCTAGTTGTTTCTGAGTTTTTCTAACAAAGGCAATAAACATGTCAAATGCTTCATTCTTAGATGTTAAAAATGATGTCCAAGTAACCTAGAATAATCATCAACAAGCACCATCACATATTTCTTACCACCTCTACTTAATGTTCTCATTGGACCACAGAGATCCATATGAACCAGTTCCATCGACCTGGTCGTTCTTACCACTTTCTTGCTTTTAAAAGAGGATCTAACCTACTTCTCCCTTGCACAAGCCTCACAAATTTTGTCTTCCTTAAACTTGATGTTAGGTAGTCCTATCACCAGGTCCTTGGAGACTAATTTGTTAAGTTGACTTAGACTTGCATGTCCAAGTCTTTTGTGCCAAAGGAGGGGATCATTGTCCAACACACTTAAGCAAGTGAGTTCATTTTTTGAAAGAATGGACAGATCTACAATGTATATATTGTTTACTCTTTTTCCCAACAAAACAATCTTGTCAGTGGTAAGATTTATCACAAAACATTTGGTAGAGGTGAATGCTACCAAGTTACCTCTGTCATACAGTTGTGATACACTAATTATGCTATATTTCAAGCCATCTATCAAGTAGACATTCTCAATGGAATGTGAGTCTGTCTTACCTACCTTTCCAACCCTAATGATCTCACCTTTCTTACCATTTCCAAAGGAGACATTACCTCCTTTGAGGTCCTCAAGTAAAAGGAACTGGTTCTTGCTTCCAGTCATATGCTTTGAGCAGCCACTATCCATGTACCATATTTGGCTGCTCCCCTTCACTTTGACCTGCAAGAGAAAATCAGGTGTTATTCTTAGGAACCCAAACTAGTTTGGGTCCCTTTCTATAGGCAAAAAGGTGAATTAAATTCTTTTTAGCCCATCCTGGCAGCCTATTTTTCCCTTGAACAAAGGTTTTGTTCTTTTGATGGCCTTTTTTTTGCATTACATTCACTTTTCTAATGACCAGTCTTACCACAATGTGTGCAGCTTTTGTTCTCAGGAAGTGTGATGTACTTGCTTTTGGGATCCCACTTATGTGCAGGGGTCCCATAGCCAAGTCCTCTCTTATTGATACTGTGATTTTCTTGTGGCCAAGATAGTGCATCAGAGGACTTATTCCATTTGCAAGTTCTGTCTAGTTCATGCTTAACCTTGCCTAGATCTTCTTTTAGGACTCTTATCTGCTCATCCTTTTTGTATAACTCATCCTTTATTTTTCCTAAATTATCTTCTAAGGTGAGGTGTATGTGATCAGCTTTCTTTTTACCTGTTCCTAATTTCAGTTTTAAATTTTCAGATCTAAGCTCTAACACAGTGGTGTCAAGTTCAAGAACCTGGTTCTTCAATTCAGTATTTTTACTATCACTTTCACTAGCCCTGAGTTCCAGATTCTTGCATTTAGCTTCCAAGATTACACATTCCTTAGACAGCTATTCCTTTTCATTGTTTATGACCTCAGACTCATCAATAAAATTTAGCAGTAACTCAGATAGCCTTTCTTTAGACAAAAATTTAATCTTGTCTTTGAGATAAATCACACTTACCTCTTGTTCATGATCTGATTCTCCAATTGCCATAAGTGCTTGTTCATCTCCATCTTCATCTTCTGAATCCTCATCTGAGCTTTCTCCCCAGACAGCAACCATAGCCTTCGTTGATCCTTTGTTCTTCTTGGGATGAACATGTTCCTTCTTCCTGTTTCTTCGTTCAACCCTTTCCTTCTTCCATTCAATTTCCCATTGAGGACAGTTTTTGATCACGTGCTCAGTCTTACCACATTTGTAACAGCCCTCGTTGGTCTATTTTTCAGGTACCCTTGGTTTGTTGTAGGTTTCACCTCTTGAAGAACCCTTTCCTCTCATTAGATACTTTTTGAAGTCCCTCGTGATCATAGCCATTTCATCTTCCTCTGGTTCTGCACCTTCATCGATTTTGAGAGCCAGGCTTCTTTCTTTCTTGAGAGCATCCATCTTCATGGTCTGCCTTCTCAGTTCATAGGCAGAGAGATTTCCAATCAACTCATCAAACTTGAGAGTGGTAATGTTCTTTGATTCCTGAATAGCAGTGATTTTGCATTCCCAAGTAACTAGCAAAACCCTTGTCAGAATTTTCTCAACCTTGTCTTCTTCAAGGATAATCCTTCCAAGAGACTTAAGCTCATTTTTTAGTGTTGTGAACCTTGTATACATCTCTTGGATGGTTTCTCCTTCCTTCATAGTGAAATTCTCATATTGAGAATACAACATTGTTCATCTTAATCTCTTCACTTGAGGTGTTCCTTCATGAGCCACTTGTAAAGTGTCCCAAATTTCCTTAGCAGTAGTACAACTTTGAATTCTGTTGTACTCGTCTGGACCAAGTCCACACACAAGCCATTTCTTGGCCTTAGCATTTTTTCCCACTTCTTCAAGTCCTCACCAGTGCAGTCAGCTCTAGTCTTTGGCACATCCACTCCTTCAGCATTCTTCTTCATGGTAGCTAGGGGACCATCAGTAACAATGTCCCAGAGTTCATAGTCCTCTCCGATGATATGATCTCTCATCATGTTTTTCCACCAGGAGTAGTACTGGCCATTAAAGAGTGGAGGCCTAGCAGTGGATTGTCCTTCCCAGTTTCTAGGTGGTGCACTCATCATGATCTGTTCCTAAGGTGTTAACCTCTTCAAGTATAACCTGCTCTGATATCAATTGATGTTTTATACTTCAATACCACACAAGAGGAAGGGGGTGATTTGTGTGGTACCTAATTTTTTGCTTAACTTGATTATAGAAGGACCTGGTTCTTCTATGTATTCCAACTACTACTATTACGGAATAATAAGTACATAAATTAAAGAACACAAAGATTTTACGTGGAAAACACCTGGCTCAAAAGGTGAAAACTACTTTCCAGTAGGATTTTCCCAAACTCTCCACTAAAATCACCGAGCCGAAAACTACATTTACAAAAACTCTTTTGTAAACCAAGGATTAACTCTAATCCACTTGTAGCACACAGCCTCAACTGTTGCGACGACTTCAAGTTAACTCTAACTTGATAACTCTGAGTACCTAATACAATTGCTTCTAGATAAGCTGAAAGGTACAATATGAAAACCACCTACTACAATTGAACTATAATAAAAGACAGATACTTGGAACTGGTTCTTCTATCTGGTTCAAGTAGCTTCAGGTTTGCACGCTTGAATCACACACAAATTGCTTGCAAAATTGCCTTGCTATTTTGCTCTCAATTTATGTTTTACTTCTGCTTATGTGCGTTACCTGTAAAAGAGAACAACACTGATATTATGGAGTTAGTAAATAGAGATTGACTAGAATTCTGATGCTACTCTTCCATGGTGGAAGAGTTCTAGTTGATCTCATCCTCTAACTCTATCCTTCTCTTAACCGTGTTCACTTTGTGTAAGGAGTCTTTCTCCTTATCTAATATTCAACCTTTTTGATCATGATGAGGAGATATCACTTCTGGTAAGTTAGGTTTATCTCCTTCACGTGCATCTCACATGCTTGAGTTGACTATATCTGTGCCTCACTAGGATGGACCTGGTCCATGTATGAGTTCCTTTGTCAGTCTTCAAAACTCACCTTTACTTGGGCCAACAAGGTCCCATGTTCGTATAGAGAAACTGTCCAGCTGGGTCCCCAGGCCCTTTTTCCTACGCGTTCGCGATGTTGGTCCCGCATTCGCGTAGGGTTGAGTTGAGTGACCTTTGTGTTCGCGACAAGGGCCTCGCGTTCGCGATGAAGGAAATCTGGGCTGGAGTAAGTTGCTCTTCACAAACGCGAGGGGTCTTCCGCGTTCGCGAAGAAGGGATGCCTAGGTAGTATTAAACATTTCAAAAATGAGGGTTTAGCCGTTTTTATCAAAACTTGAGTTTGAGAGCTCGGATTTGGACGAGATTTTGAGGGATTTACAGAGACAATGATTGGGGAATGATTCTACACTTGATTTCGGTTATATCCCACTAATCTATCATTAATTCCATCTTTTAATTTCGGATTTGGGTTAAAAATTTGGGGGAAAATGGGAAGAAGTTCTTCAACTAAGATTTTAGGTTTTAATTAAGATTTTTATATCGAATTTGGATAATTTTGGTAGAAGTGAACTCATGAGTGAATAGGTGTTCATATTTTGTGACTTTTACCCGATTCTGAGACGTGGGCCTGGGGAGGCCTTTTAGGGTGATTTTTGAATTTTTATTAAAGTCTTGATTTCATTAATTAGATTTGTCTATTATAGTTGTATTTATGATATATAGTTGCTTTTGGCTAGATTTGGGCCATTTGGAGTCGGATATTCATGAAAAAGTCATTGTTACCGATTGATTGAGCTTGGTTCGAGGTAAGTAGATTGCCTAACATTGTGTGGGGGAACTCCCTTAGGAATTGGTACTGTTGTGATATGTGAGCGCCATGTACGTGAGGTGACGAGTGCGTACACGGGCTATTTGTTGTAAAATCTGATTTATACTGAGTAATAACATGTTCTTCCTATTTGAGTTATACCCGCATGTGTAGTTATCTTCTTTATCCTAGAATAGCATGTCTACATGACTTAAATTCTTATCTGAACTCTGTGTAGCATTCTTAGTGGATTTCCTGCTTTTCCTTGACTTGTACTTAGTCTAAATTATAGGATTTCTTGCTGTAACTATTACTTTCGTTGTTTGAGCTGCATATTTACTTTGGGACTATGGAACGATATTCCGTGAGATCCCCCCTTATTGGGTTTTTAAATGTCTTAGCCCTATGCTTCTTATGTTTTGATGATCTAACAAACTTGTTATGAAGAACCAGATAGAGATCCTTGTCGCACAGGATACACATCTCATATAAACTGGTCAAAGTCTGAAAATCAGCAAATGGATGAATGACCACAGGGAGGAACATAACAGGGACCTGATGCGTTGGTCCTTTAGGGTTCTCCGACAAAAAGCACAAGTCAGTGATTGTACGCATTCAATATAAAGAGAAACACAACAGGGACTTGCTCCCTTGGGGTTCTCTGACAGAAATACAGGTCAAGTGCACAGCTGGAACGTAGCAGAAAGTGACCATCTGGCAACTGTTACAGAAGAGGAACACAACCAGGACCCGGTCCGTTGGTGTGTCCTGACAGAAGTAAAAAGTCCACTATCCAGCTGGAACGCAACTGCCTAGAAGTGGATGTGCAGACTGTACAGCAGTCACTTCTCACTGGGAAGAAGTACACCAAGAGTTGACATCACTACCCATTGTGATATCTTTTGTGATAAAACAACCTGGTGCAAGACACACTTCACTTGTGCATTCAGTGATATTCTCTCAAGCATAACAAATTTCATCTAGCATTGAAGTCACAGTGTGTGTCAAGAACAAGAAGACAACTCCACTAAGGATCAGCTTCTAATCGAATCTTATGAATGTCCATAGTTGAGTTGTAATCTTGTTAATTGTTCTACATTGTAATTCCTAGTTTGCTTTCTTAGAAGCGTTGTATTAGGAACAAACCAAATTTGTAAACTTTAGAGTTTATGTTGTGACTAGGAATAGTCATAAGTTAAATCCTCAATAACTAAGAGAGTTATAGAGTGGCTTGTGGTGGTGCATCACAAGTTAGTTTGAAGTCTTTGCAATAGGGTGTTTGCAAAGTGGCTTGTAATAGGTAGATTACAAGTTAGTTGAGTTTAAAGCCTACAGGTGTAGGTCGTGGTTTTTTATCCCCTTGTGTGGGATTTTTCCACGTAGAAAATCTCTGGCCTTCTTTACATTCAGTCGTTACTGCATTCTACGTATCA
>NW_017685524.1:3703-6759 GCF_001879085.1 Nicotiana attenuata | reverse complement strand
ATTCTTTTTCTTCTTTTCTCTAATTTTTCCACTACCTTTCTATTTCTTTGTCTTTTTCTTGTAATTCCCTTTTTATTCTATTTTCTACATTTGAACTATTTCTTTTTTGTCTTTTTTGCTTTTTCTTTCTTTCTCATTTGCCTTTTCCTTTTCTTCATTTTTGTACCTTTTTTACCACTTTATTGCCATCCTCGTCTCTCCCCCCAAACTTATATTTTTGTCATGTGCTAAGGAAAGATCGGGTGCCAAGAGAGGGTATCTTTTAGAACGGGTAAAGGTTTGTATTAAGGTTCTTGAAGGAAAAAGGTCTAAGGCTCAAAAGGGTTGACTAGGGATTTTATCATTGGTAGGCTATGGAAGTGTTCAAGCTATCATTTGGATCAAGAAGAGCCTATAATCATTTCTCAAGTCAAAATTCACTTAGGATTTCGCTTCAACAAACATTTAGGGCAAGTTCTAGACCAATGGCTCGGGACTTGGACTTGCAATGCAATTTCTCACCACACAAGCTATGGGATTGTTAAAGACATAGAGTCGGGGGCCCACAACAACCTTAGATAAGATTTGAGCACACAATGGTCCCGAAAAACCACTTGATGATTATCGGCCAACACAAGAGTCTCAAGGTCACAACTTTCACCATCCCATACACAACGATTTGTTTTTGACCATAAGATCAAAGGCAAATGTGCTAGGCCCAAGTGAAGTTTTGCTTGAGGCACCCTTACCACTAACTACTAAAAAGAAAAAAGAAAAACAGACTCAAACCCTTAAGATGGTTTTCACGCCATCCATCACTGGGAAGAGCCACCCGGTTCACACAAACTCTACATTTGGAAAGAACCGTGGCATTAAGAAAACCAAAGGCTTATTGCAAACGGTCAAAACAAGAAGCTACGAACATAAATAAGAAGCTACGGAAAAGAAAAATGCGAAAAGAAGAATGAATATGTACAAGAGGGTATTTAATCGAATATACAATACGGAGATGAATATATACAATGTAACATGACTTTTATATACAGACCCAAAGTGAAAAGTACGCAAAATGTAATGAAATACTAAAATTATATACATACCAAAGATAAAAAGGAAAGAAGTCATAAAATCTGTCAAATATATATAGTCATCCATCAAATCAAAGTAGGGCCTACCCCCTCAAATGAAAGCTAGCATTGTCCTCAATGCCAACTAAGCAAAATAAGCACCAAAAATAAAGGGAAAAAGGATATAGAAACTCCCTCTGGCCCGCCTGTCTGCATGGGAACCTGAGTGGTCCCTGGGTCCTCAATATGCTCGGAAACCTCAGACTGGTTCCCTATGACCTGCTGCTCTGCTGTTGGGACCTGGGCCTGGACCTGGACAGGCTCCTGGGCTGCATCTTGTGGGTGACTGGAAGAAGCCTCCGGTGGGTCCTCCAACTGTATGACGGCGTTATCCGCACGGGGAATCACCCTCTGCCTCTTGGGAGGCCTCTCTGACTGCACTGGTTGGGGATGGGCTGCTGGCACCGAGTCATGTAGCAATAAATCCAAAGGCAGTTGATCTGCCTTCAACCTGTCAACCTCAACCCGTAACTCCTTCACGGACTCCTTGGAAGCCCGAGTCTTTCTCATCTTCTTGGCCTCCTTAGCAAGCTCCTTGAGAGCTTTCCCATGAGAATCCACAGCTTC
This sequence comes from Nicotiana attenuata, assembly GCF_001879085.1. Taxonomy (NCBI): domain Eukaryota; kingdom Viridiplantae; phylum Streptophyta; class Magnoliopsida; order Solanales; family Solanaceae; genus Nicotiana; species Nicotiana attenuata. The sequence goes on along the minus strand of NW_017685524.1, from coordinate 5,086 downwards.
CGTAAGCTTCTTCTGAGTATCAAGGATCTTCTTCTGGTTTTCTAGAATCTCTTTAAGGGCGTTCTGAATAGACTGTGGGACCTGTGGAAGCGGGGGTTCCGACTGAGTTGCTACTGTAGTAGTGAGGACAGACAACTTAGAGGAAGTTGTCTGCATCCAGTTGTTGATGCTGAGAAGGGCCTGGCTCAGACGGTGTGCAGTCATTGGGTAGGCCGGGGTAGAGGGTATGTCTGGAACTGCTGAAGTGGATGGACCAGGGGGCATGTCCGCTGAGGTGGAAGAAGGCTGAGTAGGAGCCACTACTGTCACACCTCCTTTTTTCACTACACCCCCCGGAAGGGTGTAATAAAGGGAGTTTTTTCAATTAAAGGACAATCGAAACGAGATTTATTATTATAGTATTCAGAGTCGCCACCTGGGATATTATGGTGTCCCAAGTCACTGGTTCGAATCCTGAGTCGAGGAAAAGATTGACTCTGTATTATAGTCCGTGAACCAGAAATTCTGAATAAGGAGTTCTGTTAACCCGAGGGAAGGTGTTAGGCACCCCCGGATTCTGTGGTTCTAGCACGGTCGCTCAACTGTTATAAATGGCCTATTATCTGATTTTAATACATTTTAAATCTATGTGCAATTTTAACTTTTTAACCGCTTTTATTTAATTAATTAAAGGAAGATTGCAACATCATTTAAAATATGTTTCGAGCCACGTCACATAAATGCACCCGCAACCCATAACACATTTTATCTAACGTTGAGATTTGGATTTGGGTCACATAAATGCGCACCCGAGTTTAGGAAAGTATATTACTAAATAACGCGCCTAAAAGCAACTACGCATTGTTAACTTTGCGAGGGCCATGGAAATTTGCTAAATGGCACGCCTCGAATTCTAAGGATTTTAAAAGAAACAATTAAACGAGGGCCGCGCATTTGGGATTTTATTTGACGCGGCGCACCTCAATTCCATTTTAAAGGGTATTTAAACTAAAAGCTCGGAGGGCCATAGGTTGTTATTGGTTTGAATGACACACTTCAAAATGTCAAGAGAATCTAATTAGCCAAGAATAAACGTAGGCCTCTATCTATTAACAGGAACTCAAAGCTACTACATATTCGGAAAATAATAAATTGAAGGGCTGCTAAGGTCCAATTTCAATCGCTTCCCACGCCTGGGCTCAATAGGCCCAAAACCCTTTGCAAATGCATATGTACACAGAATCATTGAAGCTCAAAACGGAGGCCTCTAGCAGGCCCAGCTCGAAAACTTGGTAACCAAAAAACAGTGGCTCGAGGTCGAGCCCCTACGATGGCATGAGGCAACACACATATTGAAATCAATCTATTCCCAGGAAACAACACGCCAGGACTACTGATTTTTTT
>NW_017685524.1:0-1197 GCF_001879085.1 Nicotiana attenuata | reverse complement strand
CTCTTCTTTTCTAATTCATTCTTTTATTTTTAAACTCTTCTCTCTTTCTTCTTCTTCTTTTTTTTTTAATTGAAAATAAAACCTACATTAATTCTAAACCAAAATTATCCTACCAAATTAGGTTAATTGCTAAAGACAAGATATTTACAACAACTAATTAATTATCAAATTAAGAGAAACTACAAGATTCGAAGCTAAATGCAAAGACGAGTTATTTTTTGTGATTTTTCTTTTTATAAAATAACTTAATTACTTGATTAATCCTAAAATGCTAAATTAAATCCTAAATGCAAATGCTCATATTTTGTATTTTTCATTAATAAAAATGCACAGACAAAATGCAAACAATTAACAGAAAAGGCCACAAAATCCATAAAATTGCAAATAATGAAAACAAATTTATTTTCTTGAATTTATGGGAGTAATTCATATAGGGCAAAAATCACGTGCTCACAACTACCACTACTGGCTCTTCAGACTGGCTAGTTGGAGTGGTGGCTGTTCCCTTGTAGTTCTTGCCTTTTGGGTTGTCATCACCCTGCATGCTGTACCATGAGAACGGGGCATTTGCTTTCACTTTGATATCAAATGGCCGCTTTTCAACTTTGAGGTCCCTGAAGTACATGGTTATGAAGTTGGGGAAGGGGTAGTTTCTATCACCTTCACTTACTACCTGTGTAATCACCCGAGACATCACATTCCCGATGTTAATCGGGTACCCCGCCATGATTGATGCTACTTGTACTGCCCGGTGAAGAGGGAGGGAGTTGTCATGAGTAGTGGGGTCCAATCTGTTGCACACGAATGTTTCCCACCCCTTGGCCTCGAAATTCAAACTTCTCCTCAAAATTTTCACTCCCGCATTCAACCAATCGGGGGTGGTACCTGGGATTGCCAGATACTGTGCCAACCAAGGACGGACCTCCTCACCTAATTCCATCTTTGCCAAGTACAGCGACTCATCCTCCTCATCGAAGCCCAAGTAGTTATTTATTGTTTTTCCATCAAACAGCACTGTCAAATTTCGCGCCTTGGTCACTTTGGTGCCCTTTTTGATGTGGGAAGCATTGGTGTAGAATTCCTTGACCAGGTACTCGGTTGCATCCACACAGTCGCTCAAGAAGTACTCCCAGCCCACTCTCTCTCTCTCTCTCTCTCTCTCTCTCTCTCTCTCTCTCTCTCTAAACTGTCTCCTCA
>NW_017685523.1:0-6759 GCF_001879085.1 Nicotiana attenuata | reverse complement strand
GTCGGGATGCAAAGACGGAACTCCACTACGACTTACTGTAAATTGAACAAATTAATTACATATTTTTTTTCCATTGATAAATATTTACAATACCTTTAATATTAAATTTTATTCGATATTTTTACAATATTGTTAATTAGATTGATACATTTTTGTCACGACCCGGATTTCCCACCCTCGGGAGTCGTGATGGCGCCTACTAGTGAAAGCTAGGCAAGCCAGTTATTCCAATTATTTAGCCCTTTTCATTTTTTTGAATCCCTTAACAATTATGAATAAATATTATATGAACAACGGAAATAATAAGGCGGAAGAATGAAATGTAACAATTTAATAATAATACCGATACTAATCCGTAAACATAAGCTACCCAGAATTGGTGTCACAATCTCACAGACTGTCTAAGAATACTACAAAGAGGTTTGAATAGAACTACACGAATTTGTCTCTGAATAAATAAAAACAGAAAGAAAATGATAGAAGGAGACGCCAAGGCCTGCGGACGCCTGCAGAACTACCTCGGGTCGCCTGACGGTCTGGGAGCAGCAACCTCACTGTGGTCCAAAAGCTGCAGCACCAGGATCTGCACACAGTGCAGAGTGTAGTATCAGCACAACCGACCCTATATGCTGATAAGTGCCTAGCCTAACCTCGGCGAAGTAGTGACGAGGCTTGGACCAGACTACCAAATAAAACTGTGCAGTTAAATCATATACAACGGAAAAGTAAAGGCAGAAATTTACAGGTAATGATAGGAGGGGGAAAACATGCTACGGGGAAATCAAGTAACAACAGAAAACCAAGAAAATAACTGTAAAGAACACCATAACTCAATTATCAGCGAGAATCAGGAAATCAAAGACAAGTGCACAGCATCACCCTTCGTGCTTTTACTCTCGTCCTCACCATAAGAATCAATATAATCGGCACGGCATCACCCTTTGTGCTTTTACCTCACATAATCATGGCACGGAATTATCCTTCGTGCATTATCACTCATATCGTGGCACGACATTGTACATCGTGCGGCACAACATCACCCTTCATGCTTTAACCTCACAATATCGGCACGGCATCACCCTTCATGCATTAACAATCTCTCACAAATATCATGAACGGCATCACTCTTCATGCTTTTACACTCTTCCTTACCCAAACAACAATCACAAAGCAATAAGGGCAAGGAACCAGTAAAATCACAATAAAATCTTGGCAAGGGAACAATAGCATAACAACAATATCCCCGCAAGAGAAACAATATCAAATGGAATAACATCCCGGCAAGGGAGACAATCTCATAAACCTCTTCTCTTTTTCACAATTACTTCACAACTCAATTCACAACTTGAGCCAATGCTCTACAATGTTCAATTACCAATAAGACTTCCACAAATCAATTCACAACTTGAGCCAACGCTCTTCAATGTTCAATTACTAATAATACTTCCACAAGCCTTGTTCAACAATAGATATCATCACATAAAGCATGAACAATACGAAACGGAGTAACATTTATCAAAGTATAAGACTCACGGGCATGCTTGACACCGACGTATAGATACTCGTCACCATGCCTATACGTCGTACTTAACAATTAACACATAGCAAATAAGACACAACTCCTAATCCCTCAAGCTAAGGTTAGACCAAACACTTACCTCGATGCCACGAACACAATTCAAGCCTCAACTACAACTTTACCTCTTGTTTCCACCACCAATTCGCTTGTATCAAGCCACAATTTAATTAATACTATTGATAAATGCTAAATGAATCAATTCTAATGCACGAAAATGGGTGTTCAAATGATTTCCCCAAAAATGTCAAAAATCGACCCCCGGGACCGCTTGGTCCAAACCCGAAATTCGGACCAAAACTCGATTACCTATTCACCCTCGAGCCCGGATATACAATTGGTTTTGGAATCCGACCCCAATTTGAGGTCTAAATCCCCAAATTTCAATATTTCTAAGTTCTACCCAAAATTCTCAATTCCACCATGAAAACTCTAGACTCTAGGATGAAATCTTGTAAAAAGAAGTTAAAGAGTGAAAGAAATGAGTTTAAAATCACTTACTTGTGTTTTGGGGAAGAGAGAGTATTTGAAAAATCGCCTCTTATGTTTTAGGTTTTTGAAAAATAAAAAATGGCTGAAAAGGCTCGTTTATATATACCTCTCTCAAATCCTCACCGCTGACCGCACAAAAAGGATCGCGGCCGCGGAGCTCCACCGCGGACCGCGAAATATCGAGCGCGGCCGCGAAGACTGGCCTTGCTCACCGCTGACCGCATAAATCCCACCGCGATCGCGAAGACCCCACCGCGGACCGCGGACCGCGAAGCTTGGCTTCAGAGGCCTGCAACTTTCTCTGAACCTGCAACTCTTATGTTCTAAGTCTAAATTCACTCCATGGCCTATCCAAAACTCACCCGAGCCCTCGGGGCTCCAAACCAAACATGCACGCAAGTCCAAAAACATCATACGGACTTGCTTGTGCGATCAAATCATCAAAATAACATCAACATCTATGAATTAAACCTCAAATTCATGAAATCACTCAAGAACATCAAAATTACTATTTTCTCAACTGTAGGTCCGTATTATACCAAACCAATTCAGATCTTTATCAAATTTTACAGATTCAACTTAATCATTCTTTCAAACTTGTACCAGGCTCCGGAACCAAGATACGGGCCTGATACCAATAAGAAAATGCATCAATTCACTTCTAAAAACCTTTATATTTTCCAAAAAACAATTTTCTTTAAAAAATTCATTTCTCGGACTTGGGACCTCGGAATTCGATTTCGGGCATACGCCCAAGTCCGATATTTTACTACAGACCCTACGAGACCGTCAGACTACGAGTCCGGGTTCCGTTTACCAAGAATGTTGACCAAAGTCAACTCTATTCAATTTTAAAAGCCAATTTCCTTATTTTACTTAGTTTTCACATAAAAGCTTTACGGAAACGCGCCCGGACTGCGTACGCAAATTGAGGTGAGACAAAAAGAGGTTTTTTTAAGGCCTCGAAACACAAAATTTACTTTCAAAATGAGTGATGACCTTTTGGGTCAATACATCCTCCACCTCTAAAACAACCGTTGGTCCTCGAACAGATATAGAAAAGAAGTACCTAAGTCAGAGAAAAGATGGGGATATCGGCTCCGCATGTCGGACTCGAACTCCCAGGTCGCTGTCTCGGTAGGCTGACCTCTCCACTGAACACGAACTGAAGGGAATTTCTTTGATCTCAATTGACGAACCTACCGGTCTAGAATAGCTACCGGCTCCTCCTCATAGGACAAGTCTTTGTCCAACTGGATAGTGCTGAAGTCTAACACGTGGGATGGAACGCTGTGATACTTCCGAAGCATGGACACATGAAACACTGGATGCACAGCTGATAAAATCGGCGGCAACGCATGTCGGTAAGCCACCTCTCCCACTCGATCGAGAATCTCAAACGGGCTAATGAATCTAGGGCTAAGCTTGCCCCTCTTCCCAAAATTCATACGCCCTTCATAGGCGACACCCGAAGCAACACCCGCTCGCCGACCATGAATGCCACATCACGAACCTTATGGTCAGCATAACTCTTTTGCTTGGACTTAGCCATACGAAGCCTATCCTGAATGATCCTGACCTTGTCCAAGGCATCCTGTACTAGATCTGTACCCAATACCCGAGCATCTCCCGGCTCAAACCATCCAACCGGCGACCGACACCGCCTACCATATAAAGCCTCATAAGGAGCCATCTGGATGCTCGACTGGTAGCTGTTGTTATAGGCAAACTCCGCTAAGGGCAAGAACTGATCCCACGAGCCTCCAAAGTCAACAACATAAGCTCGGAGCATATCCTCCAAAATCTGAATAGTGCGCTCGGATTGCCCGTCCGTCTGAGGATGAAATATTGTACTCAACTCAACCCGTGTGCCCAACTCTCGCTGAACTGCCCTCTAGAAATGTGAGGTAAACTGCATACCTTGGTCAGAAATGATAGACACGGGCACACCATGAAGACGAACAATCTCCCGGATATAGAGCTCAGCAAACCTCTCAGAAGAATAAGAAACCGCCACAGGAATGGAATGCGCTGACTTGGTCAGCCTATCAACAATAACCCATACTGCGTGGAACTTTCTCTGAGTCCGTGGGAGTCCAACAACAAAGTCCATAGTGATACTCTCCCACTTCCACTCAGGAATCTCAATCTTCTGGAAAAAACCACCAGGCCTCTGATGCTCGTACTTTACCTGCTGACAATTCAAACACCGAGCCACATATGCAATAATATCCTTCTTCATCCTCCTCCACCAATAATGCTGCCGCAAATCCTGATACATCTTAGTGGCGCCCGGATGAATAGAGTACCAGGAACTATGGGCTTCCTCTAGAATCATCTCTCGAAGTCCATCCATATTAGGCACACAAATACGACCCTGCATCCTCAAAACTCCGTCATCTCCAACTGTAACCTGCTTGGCACCTCCGTGCCGCACTGTGTCATTAAGGACAAGCAAATGAGGATCATCATACTGCCGATCTCGGATATGTGCTCCAATAATGAAGAACGAGCGACTGTGCAAACTAACACACGGCTGGGCTCAGAGACATCCAACCTCACGAACTGATTGGCCAAAGCCTGAACATCCAAAGCAAGCGGTCTCTCACTGACCGGAATATACGCAAGACTGCCCATACTGGCTGACTTTCTACTCAAAGCATCGGCCACCACATTGGCCTTCCCCAGATGATATAAGATGGTGATATCATAGTCTTTCAATAGCTCCAACCACATTCTCTGCCTCAAGTTTAGCTCCTTCTGCTTGAACAAATACTGTAGACTCTGTGATCCGTGAACACCTCACATGACACGCCATACAAATAGTGCCTCCAAATCTTCAGCGCGTGAACAATGTCATCTAACTCCAAATCATGAACTGGATAATTCTTCTCATGAATCTTCAACTGCCGCGAAGCATAAGCAATGACCTTGCCATCCTGCATCAACACCGCACCAAGTCCAATACGAGATGCGTCATAATAAACTGTATATGGCCCTGAACCTGTAGGCAAAACCAACACTGGCGTCGTAGTCAAAGCTGTCTTGAGCTTCTGAAAGCTCGCCTCACACTCGTTCGACCACCTGAACTGGGTACCCTTCTGGGTCAACCTAGTCATCGGGGCTGCAATAGATGAAAACCCCTCCACAAACCGACGGTAATAGCCCGCCAAACCCAAGAAACTCCGAATCTCTATAGCTGATGTGGGTCGAGGCCAGTTCTTGACTGCCTCTATCTTCTTCGGATCCACCTGAATACCCTCTGCTGATACAACGTGGCCCAAGAATGCAAATGAACTCAACCAAAACTCACACTTCAAAAACTTAGCATACAGCTGACTATCCTTCAGAGTCTGAAGAACGACTCGAATTTGCTGCTCGTGCTCCTCCCGGTTGCGGGAATAGATCAAAATATCGTCAATGAAGACAATCACGAAGGAATCCAAATAAGGCCTGAACACTTGGTTCATCAAATCCATGAAAGTTGCTGGGGCATTTGTCAATCCGAATGACATCACTAAGAACTCATAATGCCCGTATCGAGTGCGGAAAGCTGTCTTAGGGACATCGGATGCCCTAATCCTCAACTTATGGTAGCCAGATCTCAAGTCGATCTTAGAAAACACTTGGGCACCCTGAAGCTGGTCAAACAAATCATCAATCCGCGGTAATGGGTACTTATTCTTGATTGTGACCTTGTTCAATTGGCGGTAATCTATACACATCCTCATCAATCCGTCTTTCTTCATAACAAACAACACGGGCACACCCCAAGGAGAGACACTAGGCATGATAAAGCCCTTATCAATCAAGTCTTGCAACTGCTCCTTCAATTCTTTCAACTTAGGCGGGGCCATGCGATACGGCGGAATAGAAATGGGCTGAGTGCCCGGAGCCAAATCAATGCTGAAGTCAATATCCCTGTTGGGTGGCATGCTCGGCAGGTCTGAAGGAAACACCATAGGAAACTCACGAACAACAGGCACAGAATCCATAGAAGGAACCTCAGCACTAGAATCACGAACATATGCCAAATAGGCCAAACATCCCTTATCAACCATACGCCGAGCCTTCATATATGAGATAACCGTACGAGTAGAATGACCAGGAGTCCCTCTCCACTTAAGACGAGGTAAACCCGATAAGGTTAAGGTCACAGTCTTGGCATGACAGTCCAAGATAGCGTGGTAAGGTGATAACCAGTCCATCCCCAATATGACATCAAAACCAACCATATCCAAAAGTAACAAATCTACTCGAGTCTCAAGACCCCCAATCACAACTATACAGGAATGATGGACACGATCTACCACAATAGAATCACCCACCGGTGTAGACATATATACAAGAGCACTCAAAGAATCACTAGGCATGACCAGATACGGTGCAAAATAAGATGACACATAGGAGTATGTAGATCCTGGATCAAATAGAACTGAAGCATCTCTACTATAAACCAAAACAGTATCTGTGATAACTGCATCGGAGGCCTCAGCCTCAGGCCTGGCTGGAAGAGCATAACATCGGGGCTAGGCCCCACCACTCTGAACTACATCTCTGGGACGGCCTCTTGCTGGCTGACCTCCACCTCTAGCGGCCTAACCTCCACCTCTAATACCTCTACCTCCACCTCTAGAACCTCTACCTCCCCCTCTAGCTGGCTGAGCGGGCGGTGGAACACTCGGTGCCTG
>NW_017685522.1:6010-6762 GCF_001879085.1 Nicotiana attenuata | reverse complement strand
GATTGACACATGCTGGAAACAAAGACAAATGGGAGGCCCGACGCGGATTAGCCTTCATGGTGGCCTTTTTGGGAGTGTTAGTTTGTCCCAGGAAAGGCGGTCACATAGACCTTGGTCTAGTAGGCATGCTAGATGTTGCCATAAAGAAACCTACTAGCACAGTGGCTCCTTTGATTGTAGCAGAAATATATCGAGCTCTGACCAAATGTCGAGAAGGGGAAAAATTCTTTCAAGGTTGCAATGTGCTCCTGCAGTTGTGGATACAGGAACATCTCTGTCGCCGCACAGGCTACATGAATTACGGTTTAACCGGGTTGAGTTGTATCGCAGAGTTCGAGACCCGAGTTACAGGTATTGAGTTCCCGGAAGGTACTGAGGCCTGGTTGTCATGTTTAAGATCCCTCACTGCAGATAAAGTTGAATGGGCTTATGGATGGCTTCCTGCCACTGAAGTTGTATACACATCAGCAGAAGTCCCTTATATTCTTCTGATGGGTATTCGAAGCATTCAACCTTATGCTCCTTACCGAGTTTTGCGACAATTTGGAAGATTTCAGACGGTACACGGTGATGAGGACCTGAGTGGGCAAGTCATTGAGTTGGGCCCAAAAGCTGCATTCCCTGAAGGCCAAATCCGGAAAATCTGGAATGAGTGCAGGTATCTTGAGCCTAAAACTATAGTACAGGACCGGGCCAGAGGTGAAGTAGACCCCAAATATTGGTTTGGCTTGGTAAAAAGGTTTCAAATCCCC
>NW_017685522.1:0-4327 GCF_001879085.1 Nicotiana attenuata | reverse complement strand
GTTCAAAACTCCAAAATTTGAGAGTATGACGGACACGGTGACCCTATTGCTCACTTAAAGAAGTATTACAATCAGTTACGGGGAGCCGGTGGCAAAGAAGAGCTTTTGATGGCGTATTTTGGAGAAAGCTTGGTAGGTGTCGCTTCAGAATGGTACATGGATCAAGATGTATCACGTTGGTATATTTGGGATGATCTGGCCCGAGACTTTGTTCGACAATTTCAGTACAACATTGACATCGCACCAGACAGGAACTCTTTGGCAAATCTAAAGAAGAAACCATCAGAAAGCTTCCGTGAGTATGCAATTAAATGGCGTGAACAGGCATCGAGAGTGAAACCTCCAATGGACGAGGTGGAGATGGTTACTGTTTTTCTCCAAGCACAGGAAGCAGATTATTTTCAGAATATGATGTCCGCCATGGGTAAACCTTTCGCCGAGGCAATAAAAATCGGAGAGATGGTAGAAAATGGTTTGAAAACAGGTAGAATTTTGAGTCAAGCAGCCATAAGAGCCACCTCCCAAGCCATTCAAGGTGGGTCTGGAGGAATGGCCAAAAGCAAAAAGAAAGAGGATACAATGATGGTGGCATCGGGAGAAAGAAGATATCGGGCTCCCAGACCGGTATTCTCTGAAAGAACCCCTCAACACTACTACCCGCATACGGGAACGGCCTATGCTCCTGCACCTTATGCAGTCATGAATGCACAACCTTTTGGCCGACCACAACCACAAGCTAACCGAAATCCACCCCCGTTCCAAAGAAATCAACCTCCTTACCAGAACCAGTATAATCCCCGACTACCGTAGAATAACTTTCGTCCTCGAGAACCTCCCAGGAGACCAAATTTTACACCAATCGGTGAGTCTTATTCCAGTCTATTCCCAAAGCTCGTCCAGATGAATTTACTGCAGCCTATTCCCCAAAACAGGCAAAACCCAGAATCCTCATCTTATCAACGAGGGGTCCATTGTGCTTACCATTCAGGAGCCGAAGGGCATAGTACTGATAATTGCTGGACATTGAAGAAGGCTGTGGAAGACCTAATTGAACAAGGGAAGATAGTGCTGAGGGATGAAGAAGCCCCGAATGTGACTAATAACCCGTTGCCTACTCACAACAATGGGCCGGTAATCGGTATGATTTGCGAAGACAGAGAATTTGATCCGGCTTTGAAAGCCATCATTGCCATTGCTGATGTAGAACAGAAGCCCAAGGTACTCCCAAAGCAAAGAAAAGGGGAGAGAAAGGATAAAATTGTCAAAGCTGAGATTGAGAAGAAACCTGAAGCAAAAACAGAAATGAACTCCTCTGACAATGGAATTCTCTACGTGCCCCGAGGACGCCAAGAAAACCATTGGTTGTCACTATTCCAAGGAAAGCTGAGATAAAAGGGGAAACACCAGTGCACAAAGGAGCCTATGTGGTACGGGGGACAATTAAACCGCCTCGGCTGAGTGAGCCAGTGGTTATTGGACGCGTACCACAGAAGCCAATGACAGACCCCTCTACAGTGCCATGGAACTACCAACAAACAGTGGTCACATACAAGGGCAAAGAAATCTCGGGAGAACTCCCAGGGGAGAACTTTGTTGAGAAGTACTCGAATATACAGGAAGTGAACAATGCCGCTCGAAAGCGTTTCCCACCCAAAAGGCCAGTGAGTGCTGAAGAGGCAGAAGCTTTCTTCCAGAAAATGAAGATGCCTGACTATGAGACAGTGGATCAATTAAGAAAGTACCCTGAACAGGTGTCCCTGCTTTCATTAGTGTCGAAGTCCTCCGAACATCAGAAGATCTTGATGAAAACTTTGAATGAGGCATACGTGCCAATTGGAACCTCGGTAGAGCAGCTCGAAAGGATGGCGGAAAGATTTTTTGCTATCAACCAACTTTCCTTTAGTAAGAATGATTTGCCTCCTGAAGGCGCAGCTCATAACAAAGCCTTGCATCTGACTGTCAAATGTGAAGGTTACTATGTCAAACGAGTCATGGTAGATGGAGGATCAGGGGTTGACATCTGTCCACTCTCCACACTGCGAAGGATGGAAATCGGGACAGAAAAGATTCGTCCAAATAATGTCTGTGTAAGGGCTTTTGATGGTATTAAGAGGGATACCATCGGTGAAATTGACTTGATATTGACCATAGGTCCAGTGGACTTCGAAGTAACTTTCCAAGTATTGGACATGGATACATCTTATAACTTCCTTCTGGGGAGACCTTGGATCCATGCTGCTGGAGCTGTGCCTTCAACCCTCCACCAGATGGTAAAGTTTGTGCATGAAGATCAGGAAATCGTAGTCCATGGAGAAGACGAGCAATCTATCTACCGTGATCCATCTATCCCATATTTGGAGGCAAGGGAAGGAAGTGAGCATATCGTTTATCAAGCCTTTGAGATTGTGGTAGCAGATCAGCATGAGGAGGGAATCCCTTGTCCTCAGCCTTTCCTGTCTAACGCTTCAATCATGGTGGCCAGAGAAATGATTAGACACGGTTTCAGGCCAGGAAAAGGATTGGGGAAAACTTTACAAGGAATATCTAAGCCAGTAACTCTTCCCGCAACAGAAAGGTTTTTCGGAATAGGTTTTTATCCTACACCGGATGATGAAAAATGGGCTGAAGAAAGAAAGAGAGAAGGATGGTTTCTGCCACAACCACTGCCCCATCTTTATGATACTTTTGTTAAGACCAAGTATGGCAAAGAAAAGGACGATGAGTTGTTCACAGCTGAAGAAATTGAAGAAATATGTGGAGCTATGAGGCAAATGCTTTATGAAACCAACATGGTCCAACCAGGAGAAGGGACTAGCACCGCTGAAGTACTCTATATGGGGTCTGATGCTAAACTTCAAAACTGGAAGGCTACGCCATTCCCGATCAGGCGGGGGTCCTGGTAGACTAGCCCTGTCACCTTTTCTGTATCTCGAGTTATTTCAGGGTGTAGCTCGGGTTTTCCTTTAGTTTTGTGTTTTTAATTCATGAATTCCAAGAAATGAAATCAATATTTCACCGTCCATCTTTCTTTCCTTTCTAATTTCAGTTATTTTTCCTTTTTCATCTTTTCTTTTCAGTTATAATAATGCGGCTTTAAATAACATGACATGCTTGCGGACTTCATACCCAGACTCAAACACGCTGCTTAATTGTGAAATAATGAACCAAGAACCGGAATATGATGAAGAAGAGGCTTTTAGGGAGATAAACCGAGAACTGAAACAATTCGAGAACAAACCTAAGCCAAACCTGAATGACACTGAACCGGTTAATTTGGGAACGGCCGAAGAAATAAGGGAAACCAAAATAAGCATTCACACAGATCAACACACTCGAGATGCGATAATCCAGCTCCTGTTCGAATTCAAAGATGTGTTTGCTTGGTCATATGACGATATGCCAGGACTGAGTATGGATTTAGTGGTGCACAAGCTGCCAACTCACCCCGATTGTCCTCCAGTACAGCAAAAGCAAAGGAAGTTCAAGACTGATATCAGTGACAAGATCAAAGAGGAAGTCACAAAACAGTTGAGGGCGGGGGTAATCCGAGTGGTCCAATATACCACGTGGTTGGCTAATGTGGTCCCAGTACCAAAGAAAGACGGGAAAACCCGGGTGTGTGTGGATTACCGAGATTTGAACAGGGCAAGTCCCAAAGATAATTTCCCGTTACCTAAGATTCATATCCTTGTTGATAACTGCGCCAAACATGAAATACAGTCTTTCGTGGATTGTTACGCAGGATATCACCAAGTGTTGATGGATGAAGAGGATGCCGAGAAAACAACTTTCACCACACCATGGGGAACCTATTGTTACCGAGTCATGCCGTTTGGGCTAAAGAACGCTGGGGCAACGTACATGAGAGCCATGACCACCATCTTCCACGATATGATGCATCAAGAAATAGAGGTATATGTGGATGATGTAATTGTTAAGTCACGAACTCAGAATGATCATGTTCGAGATTTGAGAAAGTTCTTTGAACGGTTGCGCAAGTATGATCTGAAGTTGAATCCAGCTAAATGTGCTTTCGGAGTCCCATCGGGCAAGCTCTTGGGTTTCATAGTCAGCAGGAGAGGTATTGAGTTGGATCCAACAAAGATAAAGGCCATTCGAGATTTACCTCCTCCAAGAACTAAGAAGGAGGTGATGAGTTTATTGGGCAGGTTAAACTATATCAGTCGGTTCATCGCTCAATTGACTACCACCTGTGAGCCTATATTCAAGTTATTGAAGAAAGATGCGGCTATCAAGTGGACGTCCGAATGTCAAGAGGCCTTCGATAAAGTCAAGGAATATTTGTCAAATCCTCCAGTATTGGTCC
>NW_017685521.1:5724-6763 GCF_001879085.1 Nicotiana attenuata | reverse complement strand
AGGGTAAGTTATAAATGAAGAGGCATGGAGGATGGGCTAGTGTAATCTTGCATAAAAGAACCATAAAGCCTTAATGAACACTAGACGCTCGATAAAATGCTCAAGAGAGCTTAGATTATGAGTTAAATCGTGCTATATTGCTTAAATAGATTGAAGTGTGAACACTCCAGAACATTATAGGATTAAGGAAAGCTCGGTTGAGGTATGTATGGCTAAAATCCCGTCTTTTAGAGATTGAGCTCCGTTGTTGCTTGTGTAAATGTGGTAAGACTGAAATTTGGGTTCTTGTATTGATTGATACTTTACATGAATTTGTGATGTAACCTTGTATGCGGGAATGATGTGTTTCAACATGATTGATGTGCTATCTTGATAACTTAAAAAGGGGAAAAAGATATGAATTTTGTATTGAAATGCTTAGACCTTAAATTTGAGTTTGAAGCTGCATATGTGTGTTATCCATGTGAAGTCGCATCTATGCTTATAGTCCTAAATGCTATCGTGTGCCCATATTTTTCTAAATTGTGAATCTATCATTGAAATTGGAAAACGATGTGAGATATGGCCTAGTGCCAAACATATGATGTGATAGCTGCGGCCCCGAGTGCCTATGAAATGATTTATAGGAAACAAAGGTTGGTATGAGATGAGTGATGGAAAATGGAAACGCCTCGGTAAGGCGGCCTGATCGGGCCGTGATCGGACGCCATGATATGTATACGTGGTGGCAATGTATTGATGAGTGAAACTTGAAGATATGATTGAAGTAATGGTAACGTCTTCGGGAGACGGACTAGCCGATCGGGCCGTGATCGGACTCCGCTCAAAGAAGCGGTGGCAAAGTGAATAATGATGCAACAGTGTGGGATGCTACAATCTAAAATTTCAGAAACCATGTGAAAATCTTGTGAACCTCCTCATATTGTTGACATGGTGCTTGTTTGAAACTCTGATTGTCTATATGAATTCCTCTTTATTCTTGTTTGATAGTTCTTTCTAATTAGATGGCGTTTAGTTATACATACTAGTACTATTCCAT
>NW_017685521.1:0-3812 GCF_001879085.1 Nicotiana attenuata | reverse complement strand
ACGTGAAACGAAGCAGGCAGGATTTGCTTGAAATTCCTATAGGCATGATTTCTATGAAAAGGTACTGATTTTAATCTATTGGACATGATGCCGGATTATAACCAATTGGATCCTAAGAACATGGTGTCTAAGTGTGGTAATAAACATGCAGAATTTAAATCCTACAGGCATGTTATTTAAATGCAGGATTTAAAACAGGTCCTATAGACAGGTTCTCTAAATGCAGAGTTAAACATGCAGACTAAAAAGGTTCTATAGGCATGTTATCTAAATGTTGAATTAATCATAAAGAAAACAGGTCCTATAGGCATGTTCTCTAAATGCAGAGTTAAGCATGCAGACTAAACAAAGGTCCTATAGGCATATTATCTAAATGTTGAATTAATCATACAGAAAACAGGTCTTATAGGCATGTTCTCTACCCTTCTAATAGTTAAGCATGCATAATTACCCAGCCCTTTCCACTAAACAACCCCAATGTTTATTATAACTTATTACAGACCAAATAATGAATTACATCAGAAAAGTGTAAAAGAAGGGGTTACAACCAGAGGAAGCCTGATTCTTGATTTCCTCTCTGAGTTATGGAATAAACCACCTCAAATGCCATTTGTTTCAAAGCCTTTCTCAGACTTGAGTGTGTCAAAGTTCCCTAAGGGTCTCAAGGGACCCCGGGCAGTGCTTACACCCAAGTTTGCATAACCAGATAGAGATGAGTGCAGTGTGGAAGGGCCAGCCCTTATGTGTCCAAGTTCAGAGGGAGCTCATGGGTCCCAAGGCAAGGCTCTCACAAAAGGGGCAGAACCTAAGTCTAAGAGTATAATTGAAGTGCAAAAACAAAGATTTAAAACCTAGTGGAGAATAGAGAGGGGTAAGGGTGATGGGAAATAGTAGTAGTAAAGCTAACACTACACAGAATCAGCATTTTTATACAAAAGGGTCAGGGGTTTGGGAATTCATTGTAGGGAGCATATGACCCTAGAAAAGGGTCAGGTTTGGGCATGCACAGCAATTGATGGTGCCGGTATGCCCATAAACCAGCCAGAGAACACAACACATAGAGGGGATATTAAGCATATGACCCCAGGGAGGGTCAGGTTTGGGTCATGCACAACATTGTCTAATGCTGACATGCCCTCAAACCAACCAGAGAATACAAACACATATGGGATATGGAGGTTTGGGATTCATAAAGCATAATCACATAATCAAATGACTGACAGAGTACTTATACTAAAAGGAACACATTGATTTGCAGCATGCCTTAGGAATGAAACTTGATTAAACACAAGCAGGAAACAGGCAAGAGTGAAGGCAATAGTAAAGAAAACATGTTGCTTTTGATGCTTGAAGATTAATTAGAACATATTAGGAAAGAAGCAAATGCAGAAAGAAAAGTAAGCAAATTTCCACAACCTAGCCTTGGCTTTCAGCCGACTAGACAAGGCAGCAACACAAGTAGTAACAGAGAAAAGAGAGAGTTTTGAGTGAAGCGTGTGTTCTGAAATCAAGTGGTTCGTTCGTTCGTTTTTGAAAGAAGAGGAGTGCAAGGTATTTATAGATTTTTTTGAAAACGAGTGAAGGAGAGGTAATAAGTAAAGTTTTAATACAAATATGGAAACAATCAACAGTCAGAATCAATTATACAAGTGATTCCCTTTAATTAAGGAATCACTATTTAACAGGTAGTAACAGATTCAAATAAGGGAAGAGATCAGTTTTGAGACAGACTAATTATTGCCATAAAAGGAGTAGTACAAGTATTAGTAAGTAGTCAAGTCTAAGTACAGAAATATGCTTATTTTGGAAAAGATTGAGTAAGGCAAAATATCACAGTAAAGGGAAAAGAATCAATCAATTCCAAATAGGCGAGTGAAACTAGGGTTCATAAAGGAAAAGCTTTGACGATTAGGGTCAGTCAAAGAAGAAATGTGCTTCTACACTTTAGTATATAAACAGAGTAAACTGAAGACATCAGCCATGCGAGGCCAAGCACATGGCAAAAGAGATAATCACAAGCATGCAGTAGTGGCAGAAATAAGCCAGGGTTCAGTAGTAAAGCAAACATTCGAACCATAGTAATCAAGTAGGTCCAGTCACATTGAATCAACAGTGCAGAAAACAGAGTATCAGAAACATGCAAAGGTCTCACAGTAGCTGGTGGGGAAACCTTTTGAAAAGTTAGGGTTTCAGCCATAGTCGAGTTGAAAGATATTAAAATCAGATAAGTCACATAAAGAAAAGAAAGTCTAAAACAAAAGCTTTCAGTCGAGTCAAATACTCGAACAAACGATTTTAGACCCAATGACCTAGGGCTTTTTAACAACACTCGAGTTTGTTTTTTAAAAATGGTAACACAAATAAGTCAAACAAGAATGAGGAACTTAGTTAAACAAGTATACATTTAAACAAACAGCTTTAGGATTCGAATGAGACCCAAAAGGAATTAGGGTTTTCAACATGCTGACTCAAGTAGAAGGAAAGCATAACAAACAGTTCATAGTAAAGTCATAAAACAACATCGAGAATCAGAGAAGAGATTTTTGAAATAACTTAAAGGAAAACCCTAATCAGAACAATGAAGAGTCGCTTTGAAAGCAATGTTGAAGAACTTTCGAGAAAAAATGCTTAAAAGTTCATGGTATGCACAGATCTAAGGTAGATCTGAAAGCAATCGAAAGATCTTAGATATTAGGGTTTCAGAAAACACAAAAGAAACGAGAAAGATCTCAAAAGTTAACGATCTTACCAGAAAAGGTCAAGGACCCGCTTCGAAAGGCCATAAATGGCCGAAAAAGGTCGTGGCTGGCCGGAGAAAGGCCATGAAAACCAGTCGAGCAAGGACTGGACCAAACTCCTTCGAAGTCTGGTCATGAAACCACAGAACCAAACACATAGAAGCCATGGAAAGCTGGTACAGGTCTGAAATGACCACGAAAGGCCATGTATTAGGGTGTAGTTTGATGGCGGCGGCTAAGGTTTGTAAGAGTTTCAGAGAGAGTTGAGAGAGAAGAGGGATTCAGAGGCGGCGGTTGGTGAGGAATGAGGTAGGTAAAAGGGGTCGTTTGGGTTAAAAAGGAAAGGGGTAATGGGAGCCGTTGATCGCTTCGATTAACGGCTGGGATTAAAGGGGTTAGGTGGGGAGTCCAGGTTTGGGTCGGTTCAATTTGAAATTGGGTCGGGGTAATTGGGTTAAAAATGGAATTGAGCTGGGGAGATTGGGGGCTTGATTTGGGTTATAATTGAAACCCGATTTGGGCTACAATTTAAATATCCACTTTTTCCCTTTTTATTTACAAAAAATAGTAAATAAGTTTCTGAAAACAAATTGAGAGCACTAAAATGATTTACAATGTATAATTAACTATTTAAAAATGCTGGACTTAATATTTTTGTAAATGTAAACGTAATTAAATCCTAAAAGAGGCTAATATTGCAATTATGCAATTTATCTTTTAAAAATACTAAATAAATTTGTAAAAAATATGCAAAAATTCCCTTAGCTATATTTTAGCATAGATATAAAAGTTCAACAAGTGAATCACCAAAAAATGATATTTAAAAAAAATAATTATTGGGTTTTTATGGATAAAAATAGGGGAATAAATTGATTCAAAAAACCTTTAAAAATTAAGGAAAAGTAATGAAACACTTGGACATACTTATATATGCATACATATGCTATTTTGAAGGTATTTTGCATATTAATATATATATAGGGAAAAATTGGGTATCAACAGCTGCCCCTCTTTACCCGGAAAGGATGAAAGAGTTGTCGGGTAAAGAGTATGATGGCCAATTTTGACCGACGA
>NW_017685520.1:0-6764 GCF_001879085.1 Nicotiana attenuata | reverse complement strand
ACTTGGCCTCTCGGGCCCACTCAGCTAAGGCAGGGTTTTCAACCCCAGGTATTCCTCATTTGGATTGCCAATATCTAAAGCCGGTTCACATTACGTTTAACAATTAAGAACATGACTGAGGGTATGATTTCGACAAGTAGAGTGAGGTCAACTAGTACAAAATACCCCCTAAGGGTTCTACAGATCGGCACAAGGCTCCAAACATGGCAACTAGCCCAGAATATACTGATATTAATTAAGTCTCAGTCAAAAATACAGTAGAGTCATCAATCGGGATGGACCGAGTCCGAATCCCCAGCAGTAACAAACCCCACGCTCATCATACAGCATGTGTCTCATCTCAACATAGCACCACATAGTGCAAATCCGGGGTTTCAAACCCTCAGAACGTCATTTATAACCATTACTCACCTCAAGCCGGCCGAAATCCTAGCTCGCTTTGCGCTTGCCTCGCAAATCAACCTCCTCGTGCGTAGAATCTGGTCAAAACCACAAGGAATACATCATAATGGGCTAAGGGAACATAACCCAATCGAAAAGACTCGAAAATTATCAAAAATCACGAAGTTGGCAAAACCCGAGCCCCGGGCCCACTTCTCGAAAAATTACAAAATTCACATCACCGGATTCCTCGTCTCGCCACGAGTCCATACATATCAAATTTACCAAAATCGGAGCTCAAATGCCCCCTCAAATTCCAAATTTTTATTTCAAAAGTCAAGCCCTAGTTCTTCCAATTTTACTCAAATTTCCATGAATTTACAGGTTGATTCTTCAATAAAATGATGTTTCTAAGCCATAGGACTCACCTCCAATCGAGTCCCAGTCAAAACCCTCTTTAAACCTCGTCAAAAGCTCTCAAGGATACTCAACAATGGTGGAAATGGGACTTGGTTCGCGGATGAAATGTTATTAAAAACCCTTCTGTCCAGCAATAATTTCTTCTATGTGATCGCGGCCCTAGGCTCGCGATCGCGATGAGAAAATTCCCAAGGCTTCAAAAATGTTCTATGCGAACGTGACAGGGGCTCCGCGATCGCGATGCTTCACTTTCCAAACCTACGCGAACGCGGCTCATGAGATGCGAACGCGATGAATAAAATATGCTGGCCCCAAAATCCTCTTATGCGAACGCGGGCTATACCACGCGAACGCGAAGCTTCCGCTTCCAATTCTATGCGAACGCGTCCCAATGGCTGCGATCGCGTAAGCCAAATCCCCTCTGCAATAACTGCTGAAAACCTGCAACTTTTAAGAGCCAAACTTGGTCCAATTGACCATCCGAAATCACCCCGAGGCCCCCGGGACCTCAACCAAAAGCACCAATACATCCTAAAACATCATTCAAACTTGTTCCAATCATCAAAACACATCAAACAACGCTCAAACCATTAAATTACCTCGGATTCAAGCCTAAGTTTCTTAAAAACTTCCGAAATACGCATTTGCTCAAAAACCCAACCAAACACCTCCGAATGACCTAAAATTTTGCACACACATCCAAAATCACCTAACGAAGCTACTAGAACTCTCGGAATTCCATTCCGACCCCCGGATCAAAATCTCACCTACCAACCGGAATTCGCCAAAATACTAACTTCGCCAATTCAAGCCTAATTCTACACCGGACCTCCAAAATCAATTCCGATCGCACTCCTAAGTCACAAATCATCCCCCGAAGCTAACCGATTCACCGGAAATCACATCCGAGCCCTCTAACTCAATAGTCAACATCCGGTTGACTTTTTCAAAACAAGCCTTCCTCAAAGAGACTAAGTGTCTTATTACCATCTAAAACCAAACCAATTCGACTCGATCACCTCAAATACCGACAATGAAGCATAGAGAAACATAAGATGAGGGAAACGGGACGGTAACTCACGTGACGACGGGCCGGGTCGTCACATTTATTTAACCCATATATACTGGACTTATTTATATAATTCCATTATATTAGCCCATAATATTTATTTGGACCAATATATCTTGAATTTAAAATATAATCCAAATTATTTCATGGATTCGATTTTAATAAAATTTATATGCCTACAACGTTAATATAGATCTAAGTATTTTCTCACTTTGTTCAACTATATTATTATTGTTGTTGATTGAAGGGCTCTCAATCGATTGTTTCTATTTAGTGTGCATTACTCGGGAGAGAGTGCATATTTAGGTAGTTGTCGAACAACATCACTCATAACGTACATGAGAGATCAATAGGAGGGTTTAAAGGTGGGATTAGGGATAACAAAACCTTGGTGTAATCGGAGTGAGCGTACTTAATGCCAGCTAGCATAATTCGGGAGAATATGTCTAATAAATTGTGGTAGTTACTCGGGAGAGAATTACGACACTCAGAATGCTCATGATCGGTAGAGAAGACTTAGGCAAATTTATAGAAGACGTAGCGGAAAGGATTCCAACAATAGGGGAAATCACAACCTTAGATCATTCCAATTCTTTTCTACAACCCGTTCGTAGTTAGTTATTATTTGTTGCATTTTCATTACATAATATTTAGTTAGTAAACATCCAATTTGTTACTTAAATATTTCTGAAGATTGATTACGTGAATTTGTGTGAGTCTAGTCTTAATAGGTTAATTTCCTGTAGAATTCGACTCCGGACAACGACTGCTAAGTCCTTTTTACAAGACATAGTTGCGCGTTATATGTCCTAGCTCTTGTTTTCTTTGTTACCTGTGATGTACTCACTCTTTACTGGTGGTAAATTAAATTAGTATTTGCTTATAAGAAAAAAGTGTAAATATAGCAAAGGTCTGGAGGTAGTGGCCAAATAATTTCAAGAGATGAGGCTATAATTGACAATCATCCTGGTAAGAGCAGTAACCAATAGCCCAATCTATAGATTTCACCGCACCTAGTTAAAATATTTCGTGAACTTCTATTTTGTTATGAACAATAAAAGAAGAAGAAGAGTATTGCAGAGAAAGAGAGAGAGAATTCTTATTAATTTGGGATAAATTACAATGGAATAGAACCCTCTATTTATGGGTGATTTAGCCACCAAGTAATAAACTCTAGAATCTCTCTAAATATAGACATTCACCTTAAATAGAATCCTATTTATAACACTCCCCCTTGAATGTCTATTCAACAGATAATGTGCCTCGTTAAAACCTTAACTAAAATAAAACCCAGTGGGAAAAAAAATTCTAGAAAAGGAAAGAATACACATGTTTAATAATATTGGTTGCCTCGTTAAAACTCTTGCAAGGAAAACCCAGTGGGACAAAACATTGCAAGGGAAAAAGAGTGCAATGCGTATTAAACTCCCCATGATGAGAGCATCAATTCACATCCTTGAGCCTTTTCATCCCAATCTTGTGCACTAGCTTCTTGAAGGTTGACGTCGGTAGAGATTTTGTGAACAAATCAGTCATATTATCACTTGAACGAATTTGTTGCACATTAATATCACCATTCTTTTGAAGATCATGTGTGAAAAATAACTCTGGTGAAATGTGCTATGTCCTATCTCCTTTTATGAATCCTCCCTTCAATTGGGCTATGCATGCTACATTGTCTTCATACAAAATTGCGGGTAGTTTGTCGCATTTCAAACCACATTTGTCTCGAATAAGATGTATTATAGATCTCAACCACACACATTCTCGGCTTGCTTCATGAATAGCAATTATCTCAGCATGATTAGATGAAGTAGCCACAATTGATTGCTAAGTCGATCGCCAAGAGATGGCAGTGCCTCCACAGGTAAACACATAACCTGTTTGAGATCGAGCCTTGTGTGGGTCGGATAAATACCCAGCATCAGCATAACCAACAAGATCGGGACTGCAATTATTGCCATAAAATAAGCCCATATCGGTAGTTCCTTTTAGATACCACAATATGTGTGTGATTCCATTCCAATGTCTCATTGTAGGAGCAGAGCTATATCTTGCTAAGACATTAACTGAAAAGGTTATGTCAGGCCTTGTAGTATTAGCAAGATACATTAGTGCACCAATTGCACTAAGATATGGTACTTCAGGACCAAGTAGCTCTTCATTCTCTTCTTGAGGTCGGAATGGATCCTTATTCACATCAAGTGATCGGACAACCATCGGAGTACTTAATGGATGTGCTCCATCCATGTAAAACCGTTTCAATACCTTTTCTATGTAGGCAGATTGATGAATAAAAATTCTGTTTGCCAAATGTTCAATTTGCAAATCAAGACATAATTTTGTCTTTCCGAGATCTTTCATCTCGAATTCCTTCTTTAAATAATCAATTGCCTTTTGGAGTTCTATAGTAGTTCCAATAAGGTTTATGTCATCAACATATACGGCAAGTACAACAAATTCCGTTGTTGTTTTCTTTATAAAAACACATGGACAAATGGCATCATTTGTATAACCTTCCTTTAATAAATACTCACTAAGACGATTATACCACACTCGTCCTGATTTCTTAAGACCATACAAAGATCTTTGCAATTTGATTGAAAACATTTCCCGGGACTTTGAATTATGTGCGTTAGGCATTTTAAATCCATCGGAAATTTTCATGTATATCTCATTATCAAGTGAGCCATAAAGGTAGGAGGTAACCACATCCATTAAATGCATGTCAAGCCAAGCTTTTCATGGACAACAAAACTAATGAGATAACGGAACTTATAGCATCCATAACGGGTGAATATGTCTCTTCATAATCGACACTAGGCCTTTGTGAAAATCCTTGTGCAACAAGGCGTGCCTTATATCTTTGTATCTCATTTTTCTCATTCCTCTTGTGTACAAAGACCTACTTATAGCCAACAGGCTTAACACCATTAGGTGTTTGGACTACAGGACCAAAAACTTCACGTTTTGCAAGTGAATTCAACTCTGATTGGATTGCTTCTTGCCATTTTGGCCAATCACGTCTTTGTCGACATTCTCCAACAGATTGAGGTTCAAGATCCTCACTATCTTGCATAATTCTAGATGCAACATTATATGCAAAGACATAATCCACCACTATATCCAATCATTCAAATTTGTCTCACTATCGATTGGGTTTATTGATAGTTCCTTATTTTCTTGAGTCTCAGGCTCAGTGATTTCCTCATGAATCTCAGGATTGGTTAAATCGTGGATTTCTTCATGAGACTTTTTCGTAGAGTCATTTTGATCATTTGTTTTCCTTTTTCTAGGATTCGATCCTTAGAACCTAATGGTCTGCCACGTTTTAGGCGTGATTTTAACTCATTAGCTATGACACTAGAAGATTGTCCAATAGGGATATCAACACGGGTTGGAACATTCTCTGCAGGGATATGTGATTTTGTTATCCTTTTCAAATCCGTAAATGCGTCTGGCATTTGATTTGCTATTCTCTGCAAATGAATAATCTTTTGCACCTTTTTTTTCACAAATAGAGGCACATGGATCAAGACGAGACAATGATGGACTTTTCCACAAAATTTCCCGTTTGGTTTCACCATTTTCCCCCCCTAATTTTGAAAAAAGTGTCTCATCGAATCGACAGTCTGCAAATTGTGCAGTGAACAAATCCCTTGTTATTGTTTCGAGGTAGCGAATAATGGAGAGCGATTCATACCCAACATATATTCCTAACCTTCTTTGGGGGCCCATTTTGGTGCGATATGGCGGTGCTACAGGCACATATACTGCGCATCCAAAAATTCTTAAATGAGATATATTAGGTTCATGACCCAATACTAATTGCAACAGGGAATATTTATGATAATTTATCGGTCTGAGACGAACTAGCATTGTTGCATGCAAAATGGCGTGACCCCAAACAGAAGTGGGCAACCTCGTTTTCATGAGTAACGATCTTGCTATCAATTGCAGGCGTTTAATTAAAGACTCTGCAAGGCCATTTTGAGTGTGAACATGAGCTACATGATGTTCCACTTTTATCCCAATTGATAAGCAATAATCATTAAATGCTTGGGATAAAAACTCAACAGCATTATCAAGTCTAATAGACTTAATTGGATTATCGGGGAATTGCGCCAGTAGTCGAATTATTTGTGCCATTAATTTTGCAAATGCTAGGTTGCGAGATGACAATAGGCACACATGAGACCATCTTGAAGATGCATCTATTAAGACCATAAAATATCTAAACGACCCACTAGGTGGGTGAATTGGTCCACAAATGTCCCCTTGTATATGTTCCAAAAATGCAGGGGACTCAATCCCAACCTTTGTTGGTGATGGTCTAATAATTAACTTGCCTTGATAACAAGAAGTGCAAGAAAATTCATTATTTAAAAGAATCTTTATATTCTTTAATGGATGCCCATTTGAGTTTTCTATAATCGGTCTCATCATAATTGATCCAGGGTGTCACAATCGATCATGCCAAAGTACAAAAGTATTGGAATCAGTAACCTTTTGGTTTACAATAGAATGTGCCTCAATTGCACTAATTCTTGTCCAATACAGGCCACAAGATAAAGATGGGAACTTCTCAATAACCCTCTTTTGGCCAGAGACATTCTTGGTAATGATGAGATATTCAAGATTATTCTCATCTATTGTCTCAATATGATATCCATTTCGTCGGATATCTTTAAAACTCAACAAGTTCCTCTTGGACTTGGAGGAGAACATTGCATTCTCTATGATAAGTATTGTCCTTTAGGCAGAGTTATAGTAGCTCTTCCAGAGCCTTCAATTAGATTACTACTACCAGAAACTTGTAGTACCATCTGCCTTACACATACTTAAATAAGAGAAATAATTCTTCTCTTTGAATATTGTATGTGTCGTATATGAG
>NW_017685519.1:4354-6764 GCF_001879085.1 Nicotiana attenuata | reverse complement strand
CTCTGATCTTGATGACCCACATATTTTACCTCGTACCACTGTTTGGTGTTTCTGTTCCCTTCTTGTGAACCTTGCTTCTCCCTCACAACCATCTGATTATTACTCTGATTTCCATCGGTCCTCCATGTTTTACTCTCTTTTGACATGTCCCCACCTTGTTGTGCCATCTAACTGGGAGGCTGGTAATTAGCTTTGACATCCTTCTTTTGTTTTTGAATAGAACTGACACTAAAGCATCTTATAGACAGACTTCAAGAGAATGAAATGCAATGACCTCGAAGGTTTTGAGGATAGAAAAACTCTGAAAATGAATGAGTTGTAATGAAGAGAAAAGGATAGGATTTATCTGAGTGGAAAGGCTGATTTCGTTGACCATGCCATGCATTTTGGGTTCCAGCCTAGTCTGTCCAGCCAATCAATTATCAACCACCCTATTTGTTGTACCATACTTTCACACCCAACTCTCACCAAACTCAAACCTTGCTTGTTTTTCCATGTTTCAAACAACTTTCAACCACAGACTTCTTTCATTTACCCAACTGAAAGATCTTACTTTCGCCTTACAGTGCCCGTGAGGGTTTTTACCAATAAGACTCTCTCATTTTAATATCTCTCAAACTCACTTCGCCTTACGGTGCCTGCGAGGGTTTTCACCAATAAGACTCTCTCATTTTCATTTCTCTCAACTCACATCGCCCTATGGTGCCCGTGAGGGTTTTCACCGATAAGACTCTCTCATTTTATCCTTTTCCTTCTATAACCAGAGTGTTGTCTCCAACATGAATCGTTTTACCTAACCGTATTGGCATTTCTGAAAACTGATCAGAAGGTCTTTCTTTGGACCGTAATGTGGCTTTTGGACGGGTTGTAGAAAGAAAGGTATAAAGGCTCAAAATAATTCCAATGTGGGTTCAACACTACAACTTTCGGAATCATATCTCTTGCAACAACCATAACTTCTGCCCCAGTTTTTCTTTGGGATTCTTGGATTTTTCCTCTGTTGTGACTGAACCTCAGTGAGGCTGCCTAAGTACCCTTTCGGGATCAAGTCAAACGTAGTTCCGGCCTTGAACTACTTTATTGTGGCGATCTTTCTTTCTTCCACTTTTCCTTTTCTTTCTTTTCATTTCCTTTCTTTTCCTTCTATTTTCTTTTATTTTATTTTTTCTTTTCTCTTTTTTTTTCTTTTCTTCTTTTTCCTTTTCTTTCCTTTTCCTTTTTCTTTTCTTTTTCTTTTCTTTTCTTTTGGACTGTTTTTCTCTTGTTTCTCCGCTGATTTTCCCCGCTCGGGCTTTCGAGTTCTATTATTGATTCCGAAAGAGGGATACGAAAGGAAATATAATAAGGCTCAAAGGGATAACAAAGGATAAAGTGTTTGGGTAGCAGAACAAAATGCCTTCATCATTTCAATCTCAAAACATGCCAAATACGATCAGGTACACAAAGATAAAGAAAATCATACATAATATCTCTTGACTGCATCAGATATTCCTTCCACGTCCGTTAGATATAGAGTGCCATTGGACAAAACTCTGGTTACAACAAATGGCCCTTGCCAGTTTGGGGCGAACTTTCCTTTTGCCTCAGCCCAATGAGGTAGGATACGTCTGAGCACCAACTGTCCTACTTCTAACTTCCGCGGACGCACTTTCTTGTTATATGCTCTTGCCATTCTTTGTTGATACAATTGACCGTGACACACTGCTGCCAGTCGCTTCTCATCAATCAAACTTAGTTGTTCTAAGCGGGCCTTAACCCATTCATCATCATCAATCTCTGCCTCTGCGATGATTCGGAGGGATGGGATTTCAACCTCTGCGGGTATTACTGCTTTGGTTCCATACACCAATGAGTAGGGAGTCGCTCCTACTGAAGTGCGGACAGTAGTGCGATAGCCTAACAAAGCAAAAGGTAACTTTTCATGCCATTGCCTTGACCCTTCTACCATTTTTCGAAGTATTTTCTTGATATTCTTGTTAGCTGCCTCGACTGCCCCATTTGCCTTAGGACGATATGGAGTGGAATTGCGGTGCATGATCTTAAACCGCTGACATGTCTCGGCCATCAAATGACTATTGAGATTGGCACCATTATCTGTGATGATTACCTTCGGGATCCCAAACCGGCATATGATATTTGAATGTACGAAATCGACAACTGCCTTCTTAGTCACGGATTTGAAGGTTTTTGCCTCCACCCATTTAGTGAAATAATCAATAGCTACCAAAATGAATCTATTCCCATTCGAGGCTGCTGGCTCAATCGGACCAATAACATCCATTCCCCAGGCAACGAACGGCCATGGTGCTGACATTGTTTGCAATTCAGATGGTGGAGAATGAATCAAATCTCCGTGTATCTGACACTGATGACATTTGCGCACGAAGCTGATGCAATCCCGTTCCATAGT
>NW_017685519.1:0-774 GCF_001879085.1 Nicotiana attenuata | reverse complement strand
AGTGAAGGCTAATTCCGTTGATCATGCCATGCATTTTGGTTCCAACCTAGTCTGTCCAACCACTCAATTATCAGTTACCACATTTGTTATCTCATACTTTCACGCCCGACTCTCACCAAACTCAAACCTTGCTTGTTTTGCCATGTTTCAAACAACCTTCAACCACAGGCTTCTTTCATTTGCCCAACTGAAAGATCTCACTTTCGCCTTACAGTGCCCGTGAGGGTTTCCACCAATAAGACTCTCTCATTTTAATATCTCTCAAACTCACCTCGCCTTACGGTGCCCGTGAGGGTTTTCACCAATAAGACTCTCTCATTTTCATTTCCCTCAACTCACATCGCCCTATGGTGCCCGTGAGGGTTTTCACCGATAAGACTCTCTCATTTTGTCCTTTTCCTTCTGTCACCAGAGTGTTGTCTCCAACATGAGTCGCTTTACCTAACCGTATTGACATTTCTTGAAATTGATCAGAAGGTCTTTCTTTGGACCGTAATGTGGCTTTTGGACGGGTTTTAGAAAGAAAGGTATAAAGGTTCAAAATAATTCAAATGTGGGTTCAACATTACAGCTTTCGGAATCATATCCTTTGCGACAACCATAACTTCTGCCCCAGTTTCTTTCTTGGGGAATTCTTGGATTTTCCTCTGTTGTGACTGAACCTCAGTGAGGCTGCCTACGTACCCTTTCGGGATCAAGTCAAACGTAGTTCCGGCCAGAGAACTACTTTTTTGTGGCGATCTTTCTTTCTTCCACTTTTCCTTTTCTTTCTTT
>NW_017685518.1:0-6765 GCF_001879085.1 Nicotiana attenuata | reverse complement strand
TATATTTAACTGGGATTGGAGGAACGAGATTGTAGCTTTTTTTGTAGTATGGAACCGTCCCTGATGACAAGAAAAAAGCCCATGCACTTCGAAAAAAGGCTGCTCGGTACTGCTTAAACCAGGGCAACCTATATCGTAAAATGTTCGGTGGTCCCTTAGCTAGATGCCCCCGGTCCTTACTCAAACAGAGTACGTGATGAGGGAAATACACGAGGGACATTGTGGAAATCACGCCGGAGGAAGATCATTGGTAAGAACTTTAATCAGGGCAGGTTACTACTGGACCAAAAATGGAAGGAGAAGCGGAAAGTTTCGTGGCCAAATGTGATAAATGTCAAAGGTACGGTAACAACATGCATAGACCCGCGGAATTATTACATCCGGTCATCGCACCATGGCCATTCATGAAATGGGGAATGGATATCGTGGGTCCATTACCACAAGCAAAAGGACAGGTAAAATTTCTGCTCGTACTTACTGATTATTTTACTAAATGGGTAGAGGCAGGAGCCTTCAAACAGGTACGAGAAAAGGAAGTCAAAGATTTTTGGCGAAACATCATATGCCGTTTTGGCGTACCAAAGGAGATCGTATGTGATAATGGTCCTCAATTTATAGGAGCTCAAATCACAGATTTTTTCAAAGTTGGCAAATTAAAAGGATTACGTCCACACCTTATCATCCGGTAGGAAATGGGCAAGCAGAGTCAACAAACAAGGTTATTATCAATAATTTAAAGAAGCGTTTGGAAGAATCAAAAGGAAATTGACCAGAGGTGCTACCTGGTGTTTTATGGGCATATCGCACCACAACAAAAACAAGTACGGGAGAAACACCATTTTTGTTGGTTTATGGAGTAGAAGCTTTAATTCCAGTCGAGATAGGAGAACCAAGTACACGGTTCACACAAGCGACACAAGAATCTAATGATGAGGAGATGCGGGTCAATCTAAATTTACTTGAAGGAAGAAGAGAAGCTGCATTAACAAGTCATAGAGCGATATTACAACAGGAAAGCACACCTCGGATTCTTTAAAATTGGGAACTTTGTACTTAAAAAGGTTTTCCAGTCTACAAAGGCAGCCAACGCGGGTAACTAAGTCCAACTTGGGAAGGACCCTATAGAGTTCGTGATATTGCAGGAAAGGGAGCATATGAATTGGAGACAATGGATGGCAAAATACTACCTTCACATTGGAATGCTGTTCATTTGAAGAGATATTATTTCTAAGGAATATCCACGGTCAGGTATCATCATTTTTTATTTAATTTTTTTAATTTTTAAAATTTTACTAACGATTTTAGATGATAGGCAAAAAGCTAGACCGTACTAAATGATGAGTCACGACCTGTAAGGCACCCGGAATAAACTAAAATTCCTGGCCTAGGGTATTCTGATAGAAATATAAACGGGTTAGGCAGTCTTCATCTAAAATCGCACCTCCGAGTCCCGTATGTTTTTCCTTTTCAGGAAAAGGACCAAAAGAGAGAAACAATCAAGTGCTCGAGGCTTCATACTTCAACGCTCAAACACTTAGGGGACTACATAATACACACGAGTATGTGTTATAAAAAGGCAAAGAAGATTGAGGAGAAATCAAGTCAAGCCTGAAAAAGTCAAGTGCAGAGTAAAAGTTACAAAGTCACGAGCCAAGGCCAAAGAAAACCCTACTGTAGTTAGGGTAAAAGTCATGTACTAAAACGAGTTATAAAGAAAAACCTCGTGTTTTTATTATTCTGAAACGGGTTATGAAGAAAAACATAGTGTTTGTAATCTAATTATAAATCTGTTACAAAAAAAACAGTTACGAGAAAGTTATAGATGTAATTCAAATACATGTAAAGAATTCTTCAAAACTAGACAAAGTTCAAATAAAAACTTGTCAATGTTATTCCAAAAGAAACATGTATGTTCCTATTTCTTTATCGTATGTTAACACCATTATGAAGTTGAGACGTATTCTTCATTAAGTGTCGAAATATAAAAGGGCCCTCTTTTATAAAACTCATGTTTACTTTAGCTATTCATGAAGTTAACAAAAGCATTTTCTAAAGAACAAAAATGCAGATTATTCTATAAGTCCTTAGAAATAAAGGCAAGAATAAAATAAATAGAAGTTTAAGATAATAACACAGAAAAACTTCTTAAATACTTAAGACTAAGTACGAACTTGGTCATAAAACTATGAAATTGTTTATACAAACTGCCCCATAAAAGACTTGGGGACTTGCGTTCCAAAACCAACCTTCAAATGAAGTTAAGGATATGATTACAATTTTCTGAAATAAACCCTCAAATGAAGCCAAGGGTTTCTAACACAACTTTCCAAAGTGGTGCCTGCAAAAAAGAAGGAATTCAAGACAATGTAAATTTTTCACTAAGAAGATGTGGGAACTGAAGAAGATACATCAACAGCAACGAGCTCAACTTGGACAAGAGCAGCAACGGGTGCGGGTTGATCTTGATTCACAGCAACAGGCTCAACTTGAGCAAGAGTATCAGCAGATGTGGTCTCAACCTAGCTTGTGGCAGTAGGTTCGATTGGGCTTGAAGAAGATGTGATACCCGCATGAGCTTCAACCAAGGGAGCTTCAATCACGGGAGAAGGAAAGTCCTGTGTTTGCTGAGCTTGTTCAATGGTTTCATTAACCTTAGCTAATTCTGACTCCAGGTCGAAGTTTTCTTGACCAGCTTCAATTAGGGTATCACGACGTGAATTCAAAAAAGCCCAACTTACCTCAACATTAAATTTTTCTTCAAGGATCTCATAATCCTTTTCCCTATCAGCCACCTCATTCTTGAGCTCTTCATTTTCGGTCAAGGCGGAGTTACAAGAAGCTTGAAGAGATCCATGAGAGCTCTCTAAAGCACGTACCTTATCAGCAGAGACTCGAAGCTCTTCTTGTGCTTGAGTTAAGTTTTGCACGAGCTCTCCAGCATAAACTTCTTTTTGATTCGGCAATGCCTTCAACGCCCTGTTCTCTTCACTAGCCTTAGACAGCTGTTCTGAAAAGGAGGATTCAAGGCGTTCTTTTTCTTTTTTTGCTTGGTTCAAGGAAGTCTTGGTAACCGCTAGCTCCGAAGTTAATGCTCGCACTTGCTGCTCTAAGGTACTCTTGCTCTCTTGTAAATCCTCCATGTCTATTTGAGCACTGTCAAATTGTTCCTTCCAATTGATTGCTTCCAACTGAGAATCACGTGCAACCTTCTCTGAATCACGTGCTACCTTCTCCAAGAGAGAGATTCTGTTCATCAGCTCAATGCCGATAAGATTGGCCTAAGAAAAAAGAAAGGGAAATAAAAATCTCGAAGATAGAAATTTTTACAAAGTAAAGAAGAGAAAGAAGGAAAATACCTTCAAAGTGGCATGCACTGTGTCATTCATTAAAGTCAGGCTGCTATGGCTCTCCAGTTTTGCTTTCTCGATTGGGCCAATTAAAGGCTCGAGCCAAACGTCAGCCTGACCTGACTTCCTTAAGAGGCTGCTATCAGCAGAAACTTCAATAGTTACGCTCCTCATAGAAGTACTTCTACTTGAAGAACCCACCTCCGTATGGTGAACGATAGGTGGGGGAATTGTCAAAGGAGGAGCGGTGGAAGGAGTAAAAACAGTAGAGGGAGGAACAGAAACAGTTGAGGCAGGTAAGGAAAGAATCACATGCGTGGGAGTAGAAAAGGAAGATAAGGGAAGTTCATCTAAAATATGCCCTAAGTTTCCACTATCAAAACCACTGATAAAGATTTGATCAATGGACTCACGAGTATCATGTGGAGTGACGTCATCATCAGGAATAATAACAGGGGTATCAACAGGCTCAGAAAAAGAAAGACGAGGTGAGATTTCAGCTTCATCGTCAGATACAATACGTCTTCTAGCTCGTGGTCTCTTCACCAGGGAATCTCCTTCATCCTCTTCTTCTGAGTCTTCTTCTTCGGTAGCTTTTCTTTTTGCAGAAGAAGAACCCAAGATTATTTCTCAGGCTGAAGAGGTACGAGTACCCAAAGAGTCACGACAGGTCGCAACTGCCTCAGCAGTAACCCCTCGAATAGCAAATCCTGATAAAAAGAAGGATAAAAGTTAGAGCAATAAAAGAAAATATTTATATACGTGAAAAATAAAATAAAAATTCTTACCATGAGTCTTTACTTTCCAACCGTAACGGTTGGAAAGGTTTTTCCATGACCTACCCTCCATTGGAGCGGCCTTCAACAATTTTTCTACCCAACCACGAAAGTTGGGCACATTCTCCACAACACCCATGGTTGTTGAGAAAAGAAAAGAAGCGACATTAGAGAAATTAATAAGCTTGAAAGAAAACGGCACGAGAAAGATATAACACTTACGTGCAAAGTTCCACTTTTCAGGGAAGGGAACGTTATCTTCACCCACTAAACCAGCAATGGGGGCAGCAACAAACCGAGCATACCAGCCACGGTCTTTATCATCTTCAAGGCTCACTAAAACCCTCTTGATCCTGGCTGCTAGGGTGAAAACGCCATTACGGAAAAGCCTAAGGGAGTAGAGGTGAATTAGGTGGGGGAAAGTAAAGCCAACATCTGCCAAGTTGGCGAGGTGACTCAAACAGGCGACAGCCCTCCCTATAATTGGACCGATTTGACCCAAACAAACGTTGAAAAAACGACAAAAATCTAGAATGACCGGGTCAATGCCTGGTTTGAACCCAAGAGTAAAAGGGTATGTATAAACAAAAGAGAATCCAATCATGTACGAAGTGATCCTCTGATTTGGATTAGGAATGATAATGGGAAAATCATCACTCTAAGTGACAGTCGTTACGAACTATAGGAGCTACAACTTTTGTAATTTGAGTAGGGAAAGCATCGGCACGATCTAAAGTGGCAACTTGCTTCCTAAGAGATTCCCTATCATGATGAAAAGATAGTTCTGTTGGGACTATCTCTTCAACTAGAGGCTCACGTAAAGGCTCAGAGGGTTCTATGTTCCTAGAAGAAGACTTTTGAGAAAGGGAACCCCTAGTTCTAGAAGAAGGACCAGAACTAAGAGAAGGCGTGGATGTGCTACCACCGCGAGCAGACCCTAAGCTGCAAAGTCTACCACCTCTTCTATGCCTAATGGGAGCATTGGGGAAGTTATCTATAGTAGGAGTTCTCCTAGGGTTAGGGTTTGATGAAGTCATGGCGAAGAAGATCGAAGTGACGAAGAAGTGAACAGAGATTTGAAGAATTGAAGTGTTCAATGCGCTTTATGTGGTGAAAGACAAGAAAAGAAGTTATATTTATACTGATGGACAACCGGCAAAAAGGAAAAGTACAATGATGGAAGGGTCATAATAATGATAACTGACACTTCGTGAAAACGGAAGCCGCAAAGAAAGCCTAAGAAAGTGCTGCAAAACTGTAGAACTAATAAGAGGATGACACGTGTAAAAACGCATTAAATGGAAGTAACAATTGAAGCGTCAATTTTGTCAGAGCATTAATGGTGACAAAAATTCTCTTTTAATTAAATCCACTTCCCAAATATTCAACTGATGAATAAATGGAAAGTGGGGGGACTATCTGTATTAGGGAAAATTATATTTATGTATAAAGGTGACGTGTCAAGACACGTGGATTAGTCAAATAGTAAAAGAATCGCAATTAACCACGAGCCAGGAGTTACAACAGATACGAGCAAGGAAAGGGGAAGAGGCACGGGACATCAGACAAGTAACACGGCGCCCGTACCTATTTAAGTCATTTACATCCGAGAATCAGAAGGAATGAATCTGACAGCATACGAGGGTCCAAATACAGTACTCCCTCCGGTCCAAAATAAGTGATTTTTTGGCCTTTTTCTTGTGGTCCAAAATAAATGATTTTTTCAGATTTCAAGAATGAATTAATTATTTTTTTCCTACATTGTCCTTGGAGTAAATAATGTTGGAATATGTGTTAGGAGTGTTTATGTGAGATAGTAAAGGTTAATATGGTCAATTCTATTGCTAATTAATGCTAAAAGGTGGATTTCTTAATGTCACGACCCAAACCCCGGTCGTGATGGCGCCCAACACAATGCTAGGCAAGCCCAACCATTTACACAACCTTAGCCAATTAATCTCAATAGATAAATAAATATTCACTACTAAAGTACCAATTTAATGCGGAATTTCTGATATAATCTCTAACATTCGAGAACCCCAGAATTTAAATACTAAAAACACTAATCAGCCCACAGAACCTGGTGTCACGAACATGAGCCTCTAATACAGAATATTCACCTACCACAAGTCCGTCTAGGGAAAAATGCGAATTAAAAGGATAAAATAGATGAGAGAGATCAGGGTTGCGAATGCCATGCAGCTACCTCGATACTCCTGGATAAATGCTGCTCAACTAAACAAGTCCTCACTCACCCTATGGTGTACCTGGATCTGCACCCAAGGTGCAGGGAGTATTGTGAGTACTTCCAACCCGGAAAGTAATAAATATAAATAAAGTCTGAGGATAAGAAATCCTAAATAAACCCAAAGCAAAGCTATAAATACAACAACATGAACCAATAGCATAATACAGTAAACATTAAAAATAGTTATAATAAAGTCACACCAGAATAAGAATAAATGACAATTAAATATGCAATGCAACACATAAACCGGTACCTCCAGTACCCCGCTGCGGCCGTGCAGCCCGCTCCATTTATTTAACGTCGACGGCGCTCGCTGGGGGTGTGCAGACTCCGGGAGGGGCCCCTTACGGCCCAAGCGCAATAATAAGCCATATCGTGGCATCAAACAGGTCCT
>NW_017685517.1:5504-6766 GCF_001879085.1 Nicotiana attenuata | reverse complement strand
CATTTACTAAAAAAATACTTTAGTTAAACCTAAACGGATTAACTCTAATCCCGTTCGTGGCACACAGCCTCAACTGTTGCGACAACTTCAAGTTAGCTATAACTTGAACACTCTAGGTACCTAATACAATTGCTTCTAGGAAAGCGGAAAGGTACAATTTTAAAACACCTACTACAATTGAACTAGAATAAAAGATAGACACAATGTAACTAGTTCTTCTATCTCGTTCAAGTAGCTTCAGGAGTGCACACTCAAATCACACATAAATTGCTTGCAAAATCGCCTTACTCTTTTGCCCTCAGTTTAGTTTAACTTCTGCGTATGTGCAATACCTGTAAAAGAGAACAACACTGTCATTTAATAGGTTAGTAATCAGAGTTTGATTGGGACTCAATTGCTGCTTTTCTACCGTAGAAGAGTTCATGATGATCTCAAACTCTAACACTATCTTCATCCTGGATTGTGTTCTCTTCATATAAGGAGACTTTCTCCCCTTATCTAATATGCAACCTTTTCGATCAGATCAGGAGATATTGCTGCTTGATCAGTAGACCTTATCTCCTTTACGTGAATCTCACATGTATAGATTGATCATGACTGTGCTTCACAAGATGGACCTGGTCCATGACTGAGTTCTTTTGTCAATCTTCAAAACTTCACCTGTTCTTGGGCCGACAAATTCCCCCTTTTTGATGATGACAAACTCTGTGCTTTTTAGTGATTTTGAACTTGTAAGAACTCAACTTAACCATCAATACTAAACTTAGAAAATTTACTTATCATCAAGGACCAGGTTAATTAGGTTATAAATATCACTTATTTCAGAATGTGTAAAGCACAATGCTCTTCCCCCTTTTGGCATCACCAAAAAGTTGCATAGAAATTGTGATTTCTAGATTTTAATAAGTACTCATGGCCACTGGGGCAACTGCAAGTGCAATCATGGTGCAATCATCAGTAATCAAACAAACATATTTAAAGTATCAAGGACACATTAA
Organism: Nicotiana attenuata; assembly: GCF_001879085.1. Taxonomy (NCBI): domain Eukaryota; kingdom Viridiplantae; phylum Streptophyta; class Magnoliopsida; order Solanales; family Solanaceae; genus Nicotiana; species Nicotiana attenuata. The sequence continues at coordinate 5,768 of NW_017685517.1, read as the reverse complement.
TCATTGAAAAAGAGAAAAACAGTAGTTATCATTGATAGAGATATGTTGCCACCTACAATCCACAAAAAGAAAGAAAAACATTCAAACCATGAGCAAAAACAAAAAAGATAGAAAAATCCCTAATCTGGGTCACTGAGGTACTAGGCAAGTTCAGGAGACAAGAGCTAGGAGTCCTAAGGCTTGGAGGAACTGGAGGGTTGGGTTTGGATTTGGAGAAGATTCAGCATGTTCTGAAGAATTCCATCATTCTTCTCCTTTTCTTTG
>NW_017685517.1:0-679 GCF_001879085.1 Nicotiana attenuata | reverse complement strand
CACAAACTTTATCTTCCTTGAACTTGATGTTAGGTAGTCCTATCACCAAGTCCTTGGAGACTAATTTGTTTAGCTGATTCAGACTAGCATGACCAAGTCTTTTGTGCCACAGGAGGGGATCATTATCCAACACACTTAGGCAGGTGAGTTCATTTTCTGAAAGAGTAGACAAATCTACATTGTAAATATTGTTTAACTTGCCGAGGACAATGCCCTCCTCAACCATAAAGTGACACTTCTCCCAATTAAGCACCAAGTTAGTCACTTCACAATGTTCCAAGGGTTTATCAAGATTACCCAAACACTCATCAAAAGAATCCCCCAAAATAGAGAAATAATCCATAAAAACCTCGAGGAAGTCCTCCACCATATCCGTGAATATTTCCATCATACACCGCTGAAAAGTAGCCGGTGCATTACATAGACCAAACGGCATCCTTAAGAATGAAATGTGCCATATGGACAAGTGAAGGTGGTCTTCTCTTGGTCTTCAGGTGCAATAAGAATCTGGTTATACCCGGAATACCCATCCGAGAAGCAATAATAAGCACGTCCGGCTAACCTATCCAATATTTGATCAAGAAATGGAAGAGAAAAATGATCTTTCCGACTCACATTGTTGAGCTTTCTATAATCCATGCATACCCTCTAACCGGTGACAGTTCTTGTTGGGATCAAC
>NW_017685516.1:4847-6766 GCF_001879085.1 Nicotiana attenuata | reverse complement strand
GAAGAAGATGGAGGGGAGGGGGGGGGGGGGAGAGGGGGTGCAGAACGAAGGGGGAGGCGCTGCTAGTGTATTTTTATTTATTTATTTATTAATTTTTATTTTTTAATAAAAAAGAATCATCAGCTCACGCACCTAATGTGCGTGTAAATCACTCATTTTGTCCACTTCAGCCATATTAATGCCACATAAGCTCGGTCAACGGTCAGAAGGGTTTAAAAGTCTTGTTTTGATTAAGTTGAAGTGTCTGAATAAAACTTTATGAAGTGTAGGGACCGAGATGACAAACCGGAATAAGTACAAGTGTCTCCCAGGCTATTCTGCCTTATATCTAAACAAACAGAGAGATCATGACTTAAGGTTTATAGGTCTTACCCACTATAACAATGCTTAGGATTAAGGACTCAAGCTACGGTCTCAATACATATCTAGTACATTGTCTTATCTTATATCTCTTAAATGGGTTGGATTGTAACATGCTAAAGGTCAAATGCTCTTAAAATTCAACAGAACACTACATAGTCTAAAAGAGTATGTCTAACAAGTGTATATATATATTCCTTTATTTATACTTAATAATTAAAAATTGATTCCATATTGTTTATGCGGAAAAGCTTCTAAAATATTCAAACATGGATTGTCTTATCTTTCAAACAAGCAGACAAGTACTTTTTCTACACTCATCCTCTCTACTTATATAAACCTAAGTCATCTTTTATCACTCAATAAGAATAATAGGAACAAAGACAATAGCATTATAGACAAAAGATTTTCCTTTTATGTCGGCACTCATACAAATAAGAGAACAAATCAAATTACATATAAACATAGTGTCTAAAACACAAAAAATAAATTGGTACTAATAGCACTCAATAACAATAGACACCAAGTCATGAACATGTTTTAAAGAATCGATATAATCGAAAAGAGGAAAACAAATACTGACCTAGTTGAGTGCAGCGAACTAGGGCGTGAGCCTTGGATCTACTCCCTCTCTGTCGGCAAAAATGAAAATAGAAAGACAAAGAAAGTTGGATTCTTGAGAGTTATAATAATTGATAGTTAAAGACTATTGTTTGTGGGTTTTCTTGTGCTCTAGAACCCCTTCTCTTTGGCAGAGGATAAGAGAGAGTATTTTATAGAAGAAAATTAGGGTTCTTAGGGTAGAGTGGGATTTTGAACTTGAGATTTGAATTTTGGTCAACATACCCGTTTGAATTTGAAACGTTGGGGATTTTGGACAGAATTTGCAGACTTCACGTGATCCTTTCATAACCTGAAATGGTAGGATATGCTCTGGTAGGTAGGTGTTTGAAAGTTAAGAATTGGCTAAAGAAATGGAGGAAAAGTCAAGATGAAAGGAAAAGGAGGTAAGGATTGAAAAGGATGGAAAGGGAAGGGGGGACGTTTATTTTCTTGGTGAAAGAAAACATCTTTTGACTTTTTTTTGTGAAAAAGTGGAGAAGAGGAAAAAGGTGTAGGTATGATATTAAATAGATGTTGATAAAAAAGCAAAGTAATAACAATATTAGTTATGGTACTACTATTTAATAGAAGTAAACGTAGTAATAATAATAATAACAATAACAACAACAAAAATAATAATAATAATAATAATAATAATAATAATAATAATAATTAGCAGTAGTAGTAGCAACAATAGTATTAGTATAATGAAATTGTAACACTAATAGCAATAACGACAAAAATAGTAATAATTTCATGATAAAAATAATAATACTACTAATAAAATATTGGTCGTAGTCGTAGTAATAATAGTAACACTAATACTAATATCGAATTAATATTAATACTAATAATAATAGTACTTAGCAATAGTCATTATGTATTAATACTAGTACTAATTCCAATGATAGTAGTAGTGGTGGTAGTAGTAGTAATATTAATAATACTAGTAATAG
>NW_017685516.1:0-1940 GCF_001879085.1 Nicotiana attenuata | reverse complement strand
TTGACTGCCTCTATCTTCTTTGGGTCCACCTGAATACCCTCAGCTGATTCAACGTGACCCAGGAATGCAACTGAACTCAGCCAGAACTCACACTTGGAGAACTTGGCATATAACTGACTATCCCTCAGAGTCTGAAGAACCACTCTAAGGTGCTGCTCGTGCTCCTCCTGGCTGCGGGAGTACACCAAAATATCATCAATAAAGACTATCACGAACATGTCCAAATATGGCCTGAACACTCGGTTCATGAACTCCATAAATGTTGCTGGGGCATTGGTCAACCCAAATGACATAACCAGGAACTCGTAATGCCCATACCGAGTGCGGAAGGCTGTCTTAGGGACATCAGATGCCCTAATCCTCAACTAATGGTAGCCAGATCGCAAGTCAATCTTGGAGAATACCCTGGCACCCTGAAGCTGGTCGAACAAATCATCAATCCTCGGCAGTGGGTACTTATTCTTGACCGTTACCTTGTTCAATTGCCGGTAATCAATACACATCCTCATTGACCCATCCTTCTTCTTGACAAATAACACCGGCGCACCCCAAGGAGACACACTGGGTCTAATGAAACCCTTCTCCAGCAAATCCTGCAACTGTTCTTTTAACTCCTTCAACTCCGGCGGGGCCATTCTGTACGGCGGAATAGAAATGGGCTGAGTGCCCGGAACCAAGTCAATACAGAAATCTATATCCCTGTCGGGTGGCATACCCAGCAGGTCTGAAGGAAAGACATCGAAAAACTCCCGGACAGTAGGCACAGAGTCTATGGAAGGGACCTCAGCATTGGAATCACGAAAATGGGCCAAATAGGCCAGGCACCCCTTCTCGACCATACGTCAAGCCTTCACGTACGATATGACACTACGGGTAGAATGACTTGGAGTTCCTCTCCACTCTAAGCGAGGCATACCCGGTAAAGCTAAAGTCACAGTCTTGGCATGCTTAGATCACACATGCTCTAAGCATATCCTCTAAAATCGGAACAGTCCGCTCCGACTGCCCGTTGGTCTGAGGATGGAATGCCGTGCTGAGCTCTACGCGAGTCCCCAACTCACTCTGAACAGCTCTCCAGAAATGGGAAGTGAACTGAGGGCCTCTGTCCGATATGATGGAAACCGGCACACCGTGCAACTTGACTGTCTCCGGAATGTAAATCTGAGCATATCTCTCCGCCGTATAGGTAGTCGCCACCGGAATGAAGTGGGCCGACTTGGTCAACCTATCCACAATAACCCACACTGAATCAACCTTCCGCTGAGTCCGCGGCAACCCAACCACGAAATCCATGGTAACGCGCTCCCACTTCCATTCCGGAATGGGCATCTGCTGAAGTAGGCCACCTGGCCTCTGGTGCTCATATTTGACCTGCTGGAAATTCAAACATCTAGCAACATACTCCACTATGTCCTTCTTCATCCTCCATCATCAGTAGTGCTGTCTCAAGTCACGATACATCTTCGTGGCACCCGGATGAATGGAATACCTCGAACTGTGTGCCTCCTCTAGAATCCTCTCTCTCAAACCATCAACATTAGGAACACATACACGGCCCTGTAGCCGTAACACACCATCCTCGCCAATAGAGATCTCCTTGGCACCTCCCTGAAGTACCGTCTCTCTGAGGACCGCCAAATATGGATCATCAAACTGTCGGGCCTTAATCTGCCCCAATAACGAAGACTGAGCAACCACACATGCTAGAACTCGGCTGGGCTCCGAAATGTCCAACCTCACAAGTCTGTTAGCTAAAGACCGGATGTCCAAAGCTAATGGTCTCATCTCGGCAGGAATGAACGCCAAGCTACCCATACTCTCCGCCTTTCTGCTCAAGGCATCCGCGACCACATTCGCCTTACCTGGATGATAAAGAATGGTAATGTCATAATCCTTTAGTAACTCAAGCCACCTGCGCTGCCTCAAATTAAGATCTCTCT
>NW_017685515.1:3705-6767 GCF_001879085.1 Nicotiana attenuata | reverse complement strand
TGATAGGTGATCAAAATAAAGTGATCACAATAACTGAAGTTCATGAATGTATCTAATAAAATATATGACAACAGCAAGATTTAAAGGAGAAATTGTAGGAGATGGTGTTAAATACATGACTCTGTGGCTCTATACAAATATTATACTTGTTCTTCTCAAATTTAATAAGCAAATTATAAGTATCACTATACAATTCATTCGCACAAACGCACATCATCAGTGATAAATAATAAAAATAAGTACAATACAGAAATATAGTAAATCCAGCCTACCCAGCAAAATGATCGCTAAATTCTATGTTGGAGCGTCTCAACTACCAATTGGCTTAGTAATTCTAAAGATTAATGCATAGCAGAGCATGCCAAATATTACTACGCGAACCTTTGCGAAATTTATAACTAAACTAAATCAGCTCTTTTAGTAATCCATGTTGTCAAATCTTGAATGGAGTCAATTGTTTGTATAAACTTACGGTTTTGCATTTAGTACACTGTTCAACTTAGCATATGATTTTAGAGTTGCTTCTTGTATTTTCTTGTCAAGAAAGTTGAAGATTTTGTTCATTGTTTCAACCGGTAGATACTGTACAGAGCTATTTTTAGAACTAAATATCCTCACACATAAGAAGTCTTCTCACTGTTTCCTAGAACTCTAGTTTGTAATTGTAACGACCCGACCGGTCGTTTTGAGTCCTAGCGCTCCGTTCAGCAGTCGGAGGCCATGAACAGCTTCATTTCTGGTATTATGACTCGTGCGCGTGGTCGGAATTAAGTTCCGGGAAGTTCAGAGTTGATTTAGGAAGAGAATTCTCATTTCAGAAGCTTAAAGTTGAAAGAACGAACTAGGATTGGATCTTTGAGTAAACGACCTCGGAATCAGGATCTGGAGGTTCCAGCAGATTCGTATGATGATTTCGGACTTGGGCGTATGCCCGGTTCGGGTTTTGGATAACCCGGGAGTATTTTGGCGCCTATTGTGGAAGTTAGCATTTTAGAAGAAATTTCATAAGTTTGGCTTGAAGTGCATTTCAGCGTTATCGATGCCTGTTTGGGATTCCGAGACTGTGAATAGCTCCGTATGGTGATTCTGGAGTTGGGGGCGTGATCGGAAGTGAATTCGGAGGTCCGTAGGTCATTTTGGAGCCATTTGGCTAAAGATAGAAAATTGAAGGTTTTTGAGAAGTTTGACCGGAAGTGGACTTTTTGATATCGGGGTCGGAATCTGATTCCGAAAGTTGCAGTAGGTCCGTAATGTCAAATATGACTTGTGTGCAAAATTTGGGGTCAATCGGACGTGATTTGATAGGTTTAAGCATCGAAAGTAAAAGTTGGAAGTTCTAAAGTTCATAAAGCTTGGATTGGGGGTTGAATCATGATTTTAGCGTTGTTTGATGTGATTTGAGGCCTCGAGCAAGTCCGTAATGTGTTTTGGGATTGGTTGGTATGATTAATTGGGGTCCCGGGGGCCCCGGGTGGATTCCGGGTGGTTAACGGATGGAAAATGGGATTTTTGGACAGCTGAAGGATCTGGTTGCTGGTATTTTCGCTTCTGCGGTGGGTTGATCGCAGAAGCGGGACCGCATCTGCGGAGAAGGGGTCGCAGAAGCGGAAGCTGGGGAGGCCAGGGAGGACCGCAGAAGCGGCCTGGTGACCGCACCTGCGGAACCGGAGAAGCGGACTAGGGTCCGCAGATGCGAAAAATGCTGGGCAGAAGGCTTGTTTTAAAAATCGTGATTTGGAGTTCATTTCTCTCATTTTTCAAGGCTTGGGCGATTTTGGGGAGCTTCAAAGAGGGGATTTTCGTCATCTATGTTAAGGTAAGTTATCCCCACCTATTTTTGAGTTGAATACATCAATTATGCATGGATTTAGGCTTGGGAAATTGTAGAAAATGGAGGTTTTTGGTGGAAACCTAGAAAATTATATTCTTGGAATTTAGCCACGAACTTGAGCATGGAATTAGGAGTAAATTATATAATTGAGCTAGTGAAGCCATGGGTAAACTTTATCTTCGAAAATTTTTAGATTCCGGGCACGTGGGCCCGAGGGCATTTTGGTCAACTTTTAATCGGAGTTAGGAATTGCTATAAATTAGTTTGTTATGAATATTTGAGCATATATTAATGGATTTGTACAATCATTGGCCAGTTTTGGAGCATTGTGCGTTGGTGCAAGTCTTTGGAGGAATGTAGAATGCCGGGTATGAGTCTTCGGAGTGAGGTGAATGTCCTTTCTAACCTTGTGAGGGGGAAACGTCCCCATAGGTGAATTAATTGGTTATGTGCTCCTATTTGTGGGGGCTACGTACGCACGAGGTGACGAGAGTCCGTGCGTAGCTACTATTATGCTATTGTCCGGGTAGCTAGGACCCAAAAGCATGAATACTTGGATTATTTGTAAACTCTTTGACAGCTTAAATTGCTTATATCACATGAAATTTGTAAATGAATTTCTGAAGGGATTTAACCTTACTTCTTAAAAATTTGTTAAAAGAAAGTTGGATATATTATGATAAACACTCCCTGATAAGTTCTTACTTGATTGATTGAGCATGTATCTCTATGTGTACCTGCGTCGCATGTATGATTCGCGAGCAGGGTATGTGTTTATTTTATGTTGACCGCGTCGCATGATTAATTCGCGAGCGGGGAATAGATGCATCTATAGGCGCGCCGTCGACCCTCGGCAAGTGCACATTTATTTTCTGTTGGATCGGGCCGTCGCCTCGGTATGACTTGCGCATGATATTTTTTGTATATTGATGCATGAGGAATGTTAAATGATGAAACTTGCCCTTCGTGGCTTGATATAAATTGATAAGATAAAAGGAGAGTAAATATTGAAAATCGTTGTTAATTGTTAAAAAGGTGTTTACCTGTTTTACAGCTTTATGAAATAGAACATGCTATATGAATCCATGATTTCCTCACATTTATTGTATTATTATTGGACCGCTAGTAAGTGTCCAGGTTGACCATCTCGTCTCTACCCCTTCGAGGTTAGGCGGGATACTCACTGAGTACACGTTGACTACGTACTCATACTACACTTCTGTGCATTTTT
>NW_017685515.1:0-1146 GCF_001879085.1 Nicotiana attenuata | reverse complement strand
TAATATCTTTAAGGCAATCAAGGATAAATTGGAAGAAGGTAGTTGAATGGCCATAGTTGAATTTGGCATATTGGTGTTGGCAGTTAGTTTCTTCAGCGGGATCGAGCTATGTAAGTGATTGTGATGGGCGTATCAGCCGCCGCAATTGATGATATTCAGAAGCATTCTTCTGTTATGGCTTGTTGTGTGGAAGTAGATTCAGGAAGGGCTATGGTAGCTTAGACCACTACTTAGAGATTTGCATATTCTACGGTTGTGAAAAATTTACATGTGTGGTGCTATGGTACTCCGGAAGTGGGTTAAAGTAGAAGGTTCTTAAACGATGACGTGTTAAAATGTTAATGTTAAAATCGTATTCTATCGTATGTTGGCACATTGGGTGCAGTGAGTAGCATGGAAATTCGAAGTGAGGATCAAGAGTGTGGCTTGGTACTGGTAAGGATATCACGAGCTCGGATGAGCAGGGAAGGAGCTTCGGTGTTTAAAGTAAGTCGGCATTGTCTTCAGCGTCACCTGAGATTGGTGTTCTGTAAAGAGGGTTGTATCATGGTTAATGATTCTTAATCGCTTTTCAGCGTTACTGCGGTCGGTGGGTTGGGGGTAAGACCAAGTAAATTGTCATGGTAGATTGTGGGGGAGTGTCCCACAGGAAGGTTTCATAAATGTGGCACGTAGTCACTTGATTGATTAAAGATCTAGACTAAGTATGGAAATTCGGGATGATATCGATAAGTTGAGAATATGTGCCTGGAGGGCACTCGGATTCTGAGTTGTGGACTACGGATGAGTACTCCGGTTATGATGGTTGTCCTTGTGTGTTATGAGAAGAGGAAAATTTGTATGGACCTTTGAGAGGTTATTGGCTTAGTTGGTTTGATCAGGATCGACTTGGGGTCGGTGGATAGATGTAAATGAGAATTTGGGCCCTGTGTCAGGCCAGTTGTGTTCATTTCAGCAATGCGCTCCTTATGTGGGATCAGTCAGGGTGTTATTCCATTGGCAGATATATTTCATGAAGTGATGTGTTGCACCGTGCGAGTTGTAAGACGGCTTGAGAAATTGCTTATGCATTGAGAATCCATGTAGAAATGATGTATTATGAGCAAGATGGCTCTTGAGATCCAGTTTGTATATCGCACCCTAGTT
>NW_017685514.1:4542-6767 GCF_001879085.1 Nicotiana attenuata | reverse complement strand
AATGCAACCATTGCTCATACATGTGGATTGATTTTCCACTTCAATTGAGTCTGTAAGAGAGGTACTTGGAAATATAACGAATAGAAGGGGACGTTAGCAACAGAAGAGCAGACAACAGCTCACAGCAACCAATAATTGGAATTCGAACAACACCAATCAACCCAGTTTTAGCCCAGAAATACATTTGACAGTCCAGGAAAAGTTCAGAGTAGGACAGAATCAGGAAAACCAATCATAAACCACTTGAATCCACCCAAATAAACTCAAAATTGAACCCAGGCAATCCAGCACACCCTCAGCAACAGAAACAACTAAACAATAACTCAAATAGACTCCAATCTGACTCCACAGACCAAATCAAAGTAGTTTCAGAACTTCAATTCCCAAATACTGAACTAAAAGAGGCAAACTAACAATTAAACTCGAATTTGGACTGAAAAAATCCAATGGAACAGTCTGCCTCTTTGATTTTTACTGCATTTTTTGTTTTGTTTTTGGATTTTTGAAATTTTCTATTGTTTTGGGTTTTTGAATATTTGAATTTCAAAATCAGATTTGGAGATTAGAGAGAGTTTTTGGAGGATCAAAACTTGTGAAACAAGGCATGAGAGCCATTTTATAGGCAAAATGAGGGGCAGCCCTCAAAATTTCTGTTTTCCTTTTGGTCCCTCTTTATTTTCAGTTTTTATTCATTCAGGCCTTTATTTTCTAACTTGTGCCTCAAGTTACTATCCTAAGTTTACTAAAATCTGAACTAAGTCCTATTCTAGAAAGATCTAGGAAATTCTAACTAAATCTACAGCATTCCTATCCCTTACTAGTTACCCAAAATGTCCTTGAACTCATTTGAAATTACTAAATCAGTCTAACCCACCCCAACTCCTTCCTTCCCTGATTAGAATTGTCCATTATAACCTAACTTATCTAATTATAACAGCTAAATGAACTAGGCACTAAATTAGAGTAGTATTAAAAGCAATCACCTGATTAACCTAACTAGACTAAACTACTTAAAACTAATTAACTATGAGGAATACTGAGAACAGATTAACTAACAAAAGGGTCAACCAAAATCGATTAAGAACTTCTGAACAAGAATTAATCAAAACAAGCAATCAGAAACTAACACATCATCATAACACAACAAAAATCAGACAGGAATGGCAGAAAGTAAAAATGAAAAGAACTGGCAAAAATCAAAAAAAATGAAAATTAACCTAAGAATTAATCAGTTCGAATAAGAATGAACAATCAAGACTAGGCCCTAAACTTTGAACAAAACTAATGACGAAATTAAAATTTATACTATCAATTAACATGGAGCACCTATACGAACCTAATACACAGAAGCACGGGAAGACGAGAAAAAGAAACAGAAATTAAAATTGAGCAAAACTCACTATGACTCGAAGTTCTGATGCCTGTCAATTTTGGCATTCGAGCAATTCCGGTGACATTTGAACATCGCTGACACCTGATTCTGTATAAGGGAAGCGAGGTGACGATGTGGTATTGATTTGGAGGAGTTTGAAGAAGTTAGGGTTTCGCCGGAAGAGTTCAAATCAATATTCGAACGGTTCTGGTTGGATTCGAGGGACGGGGTTTGGGGGTTCGATAGGGGAGGTTATGGCGATTCTACGGTGTAATTTTGGTACAATTTGGGTCACTTTGAGTCTTGGCCGGAATATTTCGATTCAAGATTTGAACCATTTGGCTATGGTTCGAGGAAAACTAACCAGGGATTTGAAGAGAAGGGAAGGAGAGGAATCGGAGGTGTATTTTTGGGGTAGTTTGGAGATGGGCCGGCAGCGGCGACGATTTCAGGCAGCGGAGCCGGTGGGGTGAAGATATGTACGAGGAAGATGGTAACGGTCTCTAGGGTTGCTGAGAATTTTCAGACATTTTTATTAATTAAGCGAGAACGAACCCTGGCCGTTGGATTAAATGGATGGATGGCCAGGATTAGGTCACTATAAAAAACAACGCCGTTTGGGCGTCTCTTGGACCGGACTGGGTCGGGGATTTGGGTTGGACGGGGTGTGTTTGGTTTGGGCCAGACGTTAAAGGTGGCCCAATTCGTGGGTCTCTATTAAGGCAGCCTTTTTTATTTGTTTTCTTTTATTTCTTTTTGTTTTGTTTTCATTTATTTATTTTATGACATGCTCACATAAAACTCAAAAACCAAATTGACACTACACAATTATATTTCCTACTTTCCAATTACA
>NW_017685514.1:0-575 GCF_001879085.1 Nicotiana attenuata | reverse complement strand
TATTGTTTTGGGTTTTTGAATATTTGAATTTCAAAATCAGATCTGGAGATTAGAGAGAGTTTTTGGAGGGGAGTTTTTGGAGGCTACAAACTTGTGAAACAAGGCATGAGAGTGCCATTTTATAGGCAAAATGAGGGGCAGCCCTCAAAATTTCTGTTTTCCTTTTGGTCCCTCTTTATTTTCAGTTTTTATTCATTTAGGCCTTTATTTTCTAACTTGTGCCTCAAGTTACTATCCTAAGTTTACTAAAATCTGAACTAAGTCCTATTCTAGAAAGATCTAGGAAATTCTAACTAAATCTACAGCATTCCTATCCCTTACTAGTTACCCAAAACTGTCCTTGAACTCATTTGAAATTACTAAATCAGTCTAACCCACCCCAACCTCCTTCCTTCCCTCGATTAGAATTGTCCATTATAACCTAACTTATCTAATTATAACAGCTAAATGAACTAGGCACTAAATTAGAGTAGTATTAAAAGCAATCACCTGATTAACCTCACTAGACTAAACTACTTAAAACTAATTAACTATGAGGAATACTGAGAACAGATTAAAACTAAACCAAACGGACT
>NW_017685513.1:0-6767 GCF_001879085.1 Nicotiana attenuata | reverse complement strand
GCATTGATTTGATCCATGTTACAAACAAACCTAGGACCTTTCCACACTCACAAGCATGCTTAGATTATAACTCTTTTTCAAACCTTGCTTTTATTGTTTTCAAACACTTGTGTATTTAAATTCAAAACCCTCTATTATTTGAGCCTTATTTGTTTACTTGTTAATTGCACAAATTCACAAAACTATCTGGCCGGGAACCACACTAGTGGATCCTGAGGGGTGCCTAACACCTTCCCCTTGGGATAATTTCAAGCCCTTACCCTATCTCTGTTTATCAAACATAGTTGTAGTTGAACCCCATAGGTGCCCTAACGCACCTTAAAATCGTTAGGTGGCGACTTTTCAAAATTGCAAAACCCCTTTCCCAAAAGGAAAGAGTTGTCCCAACCAAATGTCATAAACCCGATTTCGCGAGAAAAAAGTGGCGCGACAGCATGGCAACTCTGCTGGGGATTTTTAGGCTTTTACCATTTCAGATTATTCTTGTGAATTTGTACCTCTCCCTATGTCCAATTATCTGTTTAATTCCTTTAAGCATTTGATTTCTTTTTTAAAAGCAAAACTGACATATCTTCCTTGTTTTCTTTCCTTTATTGCTTTAAATTATAAAATTGCTGTATTTATCGCTTTCTTAATGTGCAAATACATGTCAACATGCTTTTAATTATTGCATAATCATGCTCAACATCATACTCCACTCGTGCCAAACAAATCCTATAGCAACGCTTATAATGAGTGGTTGCGCTCTTCATATATCATTACCCCCTAAATTCGGAAAGGCATATTTGCGGTAAAACTAGTCGATCAGCGATGCAGTCGACAGTTCCGAGCCTTCCCCCTTGAGTTGTTCGGTCAAGGGTACCAGTCTAAGACCCCATAGAAACCTTACTCTGTTCAAATTGTGCATACATCATGGTCAAACCTAGCCGGATCAGTTATGTTGTCCACATGATGATCCTTTAAGACAGCCTTGTCCAAAGTCCACTGGGTTTTCCTAAACCCAAAACGGACGTCGTCACATTCTATGCATTTATTTGGAGAACTAGATGCTTCATGTTAATCATTGATATTAAATAGTCGAGTCCGGTGGGGGAAGGGTCTAACCTTATTTGCCTTGCATAAATATGAGGCACGAAGTCCCCAGATTCGGCATGGTCAGCAACATCCACCCAAGATTGCTAAGCTGGTGGAAAGATTTACACTCTAGTGATCGAAGTCTCGTCAGAAAATATCTGGGAAATCTACCATCCCTTTTGGAGGTCTAACCTAATAACATGATCATAAAAGCTGCCACATTGGTTTGGGATTGTGAAAGGGCCGTATTCCGATAGGGTCGAAGATTGTCAAGAGGCTAAAAGAACTGAAGGTGGATATCTAGCCAGAGCATACCTGTTGCTAGGACTTCGCGAGTTGGGGAAGCTGTTCGACGGAGCCAAGGATGCCGAATCTGGGGAAGGTCCTCCTGGGACCAAGTAGATAGGAATTTATCTTTTCACTTCAAAATGTAACAAGGTCAATGGCCATTAGTAACTTTTATTTCCTGTTTACTTAATGTCGATTTGGGATTCGTCTTATCTTTATCAATGAAATGAGGCATTTAGCGTTCCAGGTTCTCCAAACCAACTTGTCTCTAGGGCCACCTCGGGCACAACGAGGTTCCCAAATTAGGACACGCTTTACATTCCTGCACTACGTGTTTAAATATTGTAATATTTTTCATGGTCCTCAGTGACTGGGTTACCTTTTTGTTTTATTTTTGTTTTGTTATTCCCCTCCCCAAAGATTAGTTCGTGCACTCTGGAAACATCATCTTATTCCATGAGATCCAGGGGCCCTCCACCAACTCCTCCTCTTAGTCCTGTTAAGAACAAGAACAAAGGCAAAATGGAAGATTTGAACATCAGAAAAGAGAACACAACAGCAGAGGCCATTGATGGCCATGGTATTTGGGTTCCCAATGAAAATGTGTCACAACTTGAGCAGAAATTGTTGAAGTTTCAGGAAGAGCTCGATCAGGTTCGGAATCTGGCCAACCTATCCTTCTCCCTCAGCACCCCAGACACCAACTTCCCCAATGTTCAAAACCCCACACCTCCACAAAAAACAATCGAATCATCCCACTGCTCCAACAAAGAACCAATGCAACACTTGCCATACTCCAAACAACATTCCACTACTCATCCCAGAGCCTCAAAACTCCGCAAATGACCATTTCCATGCTCACACACTAGGCCACCACAACAATCCCATCTACGTGGAGACCATACCACTCTCCACCCAACCTATATCTTGCACACCTGAGTCTGATGAAAAGGATCTACTCATCAGAAACTTGGCTGAGGAACTTAAGAAACTAACCAGCCGAATTCAAAGCGTCGAAGGAAGTAAAGGGATCGAAGGGTTGAACTATGAAGACCTCTGCATACAACTGGATGTCGAACTACCGGAGGGTACAAACCTCCTAAGTTCGAGATGTTTAATGGTACAGGTGATCCAAGGGTCCATCTGAGAACATACTGCGACAAGCTGGTCGGGGTAGGAAAAGATGAAAGGATCCGCATGAAGCTGTTCATGAGGAGTCTGAAAGGAGATGCGCTATCTTGGTACATCAGCCAAGATCCCAAGAGGTGGTCGAGCTGGGTAGGTATGGCATCTGGCTTTATGGACAGGTTCAGGTTTAACATAGAGAATGCGCCAGACGTGTTATATATCCGGAATCTAAAGAAGAAGCCCATAGAGACATTTCACGAGTATTCTACTCGCTGGAGGTCCGAAGCTGCTAAGGTCAGACCCGCCTTAGAAGAAGAACAAATGAACAAGTTCTTTGTCCGGGCTCAAGACCCACAATACTATGAGCGATTGATGGTGATTGAGAATCATAAGTTTTCCGACATTATCTAACTGGGGGAACGAATTGAAGAAGGTATTAAGAGCGGTATGGTTACAAACTTCGAGGCCTTGCAATCTGGTGGTGTGTCTAAGAAGAGGGACGTAAGGGCCGTAATGGTTGCCTAAAGGACCAAGTCTCCCCTCTAATACCAAACTTACCTTATACCTCCACTCACAAATCAGCCAGCCCCAAATTACCAAGTACCCTCTTACCAAACTCCCCCACCAACTTATCAGTCACCTCCACCCCTACATATTAACCTACCTCACCCAGATACTCCCAACCAGCTCATGTCTACCAAACTTACAATGCCCAACTACCTCACTATCAATCACCCCCCGCACGCTAAAATTTCCCTAGGCCCCGACCTAATTTTGATCGCAAACCTCCAAAACAATATACAACCATCGCTGAACCTATTGACCAGTTGTATGAGAGACTCAAAGCCACTGGTTATGTCACCCCCGTCCCTGCTACAACCCATGAGAATCCTTTTTAGTGGGTTAACCCAAACAAGTCTTGTGCATACCACTCCGGCATGAAAGGACACACCATCGATGAATGCCGCTCTTTAAAAGACAAGATGATGTCTCTGATTAATAACAAAGTCATTGTAGCAAAGGAAGCCGCTCTGAACGTTCGCAACAACCCTCTGCCGGACCATAAGGGCGGGGGTATTCACATGATTGAAGTAGAGGATGATTGGGATCCCGAAGGATCCATCGGGTTGATCGTAGAAGGCGATGACCCAAAGAAACCAGCAGTTACTCTCAATCCCATCATAGTCCAGATCCTACCGTCTGAGGACACCGAGGTAGATGTGTCTATACCTCTTGAGTTTGAAGCAGCGCCATCAGCAAATGCACCAGCACCATTTGAGGTCGCAGTCTTTCCCCCCAAAGAACATATTCCATTTGAAGTAAAGATAGCTGCGCCGATCCCAGTGGCGATGTCCATCATGCCGCCATTCTACACAAATGCCATACCATGGGATTATACAGCCGAGGCGAGAAGGAAAGGTAAGGCCAGAATTGAAGAGACTGTCGCAGCCCAGGGTATGACAAGAAATGGCAGAGTCTATACCCCTGAACACCTAGCTGAATCAAGCAAGTAGGCCACCAATCGGCCAACCTTCATTGAGACACGTCCGGATGACCTTTGGAGGAAAATACAGGCCAAGGAGTATTCGGTCATCAACCAGCTGAACAAGACGCCAGCACAAATATCCATCCTCTCATTGCTTCAGAATTCCAAAACACACAAGAATGCTCTGTTGAAGGTGTTGAGTGAAGCATACGTACCGAGTAACATCACTGGCGGGGAAATGGCTATTATGGTGGGACAAGTGCTATAAAGCCATAAAATCACCTTTTATGAGGACGAGCTGCCGCCTGAAGGGCTAGGTCACAACAAAGCACTGTAGATCACCGTACAATGTGAAGACTATTTCATCACTAGAATCTTGATCGATGGGGGTTCCAGCCTTAACATATGTCCTTTGGTAACACTCAAGAAGTTGGGCAAAGGGCTGCATGAGATAAAGGAAGGAGCAACCAATGTGAAAGCTTTTGATGGGTCTCAGAGGTCCACCATCGGTGAGATTAGTCTGTGTCTGCAGATGGGACCAACCGGGTTCGAGGTCGATTTTCAAGTAATAGATGTGCTAGCATCCTACAACTTGCTGCTAGGACGACCATGGATTCATGCTGCTGGGGCCGTAGCACCAACGTTGCATCAGGCCATAAAGTTCGAATGGAATCACCAGGAAGTGATCATTCATGGCGATGACAACAATCCTATATACAGTCGCCAGACCATTTCGGCAATCGGAGGAAGAAGAAAGCTAGGTGGAGAGACCTACCACCACATCGAGCGGGTCAATGCTCTCGACAAAGACAAATGGTGGGATAACAAGATCGAGAGTATATTGAATTGGAGTGGGTACGAACCTGGCAAAGGACTCGGTAAGAACCTCCAAGGGATCTCTAAACCTATAAAACTCAAGAAACATGGCACTACTTTCGGTTTGGGATATGAATACACCTGGGAGGAGATCAATAATTGATCGCCACCATGGCGCGGTCCTTACTACCCGTTAGAGCAACCGATACCGCACCTGGAGCAGACTTTCCAACAGGCCGACGTCGTCTATGGGACGGATGAAGAAGAAGCACTCGCGGCAGTGAAAAACTTGTTTCTAGAGGACAATGATATGGATTATTGTGTTATTCTCGAGGAGGAGGGGGAGGAAGGTCCTTCCATACAAGCTGTGAGAAGAGGAGCACACCTCAACAATTGGACCATCAAGACCACCAGAGCCCGACAAGCCTCGGGGTAGCAAGGCTAAAACAAGCATTATTCACTGTTTTATTTACTGAATGATTTTCTTTCACATTTTTTTTCAATTTCCGCGATAAGATCTTCAATGTTCAAAACAATTATTCAATTTATCAAAGCATGTTTGATTTTTCCAATGAATTAATATTTATTTCTATCATTTTCCTCCTTACTTTACCAATATAGCATTACTATTACTTATCTTGATGAACCAAGACTGTGACATGCAATGAGACAACGCAACAAATGGACATTGATTCAGAAGAAGATGACATACCTGATGAGATTGTCAAAGAAGTTGAGAATTTTGAGAACAGACCTAAGTCCAACCTGGACGAAACCGAAATTGTTAACCTGGGAGATGCACAAAATGTCAAGGAAACACGAATCAACATTCACTTATCGCCATTAGAGAAGAAAGAATACACAGAGTTTCTAAAGGAGTATGAGGACATATTCGCATGGTCGTATGATGACATGACTGCTCTGAGTACGTCCATTGTGGCTCACAAACTGCCAATCGATCCAATGTGTCCACCGATAAAGCAAAAGCTCAGAAAGCTCAAACCTGATATGAGTTTGAAAATCAACGAAGAAGTCACCAAGCAGATCAAAGCTAAGGTTCTCAGGGTGGTTGAGTACCCGACATGGTTAGCCAATATTGTTCCAGTACCAAAGAAGGATGGGAAGGTCAGAGTCTGTGTCGACTATCGGGATCTCAACCAGGCCAGTCCGAAAGACGACTTCCCTTTGCCGAATATACACATCCTGATTGACAGTTGCGCAAGCACGAGCTACAGTCATTCGTAGATTGCTTTGCTGGTTACCATTAGATCTGGATGGATGAGGAAGATGCTGAGAAAATGGCTTTCATTATGCCGTGGGGAGTGTATTGTTACATAATGATGCCATTCGGCCTGAAGAATGCAGGGGTCACATACATGAGGTCCATGACAACCATTTTCCATGATATGATACACAAGGAGATAGAAGTATATGTGGATGACGTTATCATCAAATCCAAGAAGGACAATAACCACATAGAATATCTGAGGAAGTTTTTCAATAGACTGCGGAGGTACAATCTAAAACTAAACCCCGCAAAGTGTGCATTTGGGGTTCCTGCTGGGAAGTTGCTTGGGTTTATTGTGAGCCGCTGAGGAATAGAACTGGATCCATCGAAGGTCAAATCCATTCAAGAATTACCACCGCCAAAGAACAAGAAAGATGTGATGAGTTTCCTGGGAAGGCTGAACTACATCTGCCGATTTATAGCACAATCTACAGTTATCTGTGAGTCGATCTTTAAAATGTTAAAGAAGGACGCCGCTACCAAATGGACTGATGACTGCCAAAAAGCCTTCAACAGAATCAAGGAGTACCTGTCAACACCACCAGTCTTAGTCCCGCCCGAGCCAGGTAGACTCTTACTACTCTACCTTGCAGTGTTAGATGGAGCTATCGGCTGCGTTTTGGGGCAGCATGATGAAACGGGGAGAAAGGAACAAGCCATTTATTATCTCAGCAAGAAGTTTACCCC
>NW_017685512.1:5678-6767 GCF_001879085.1 Nicotiana attenuata | reverse complement strand
TTAGTCGAATTTTAGACCATTTTTCACCCCACTTTCAAAACACAACTCCTTGGGCGATTTTTCAAGAACATGCTTCATCCCAAATCATTTGTAAGTCGATTTTTACTTAACTCTTTCAATCATTAACATCATTTAACATGTTTTCAACTTAAAATCAATGATTTTCATGGGAGAAATTGGGGGTTTTGGTTAGAACCTAGGTTTTCTATAAATTGGGGATTTGGACCTCAATTTGAAGTCCGATTTTAAAACAAATTGCATATTTGAGTTCGTGGGGGAATGGGTAACCAGGTTTTGGTTCGAACCTCGGGTTTTGACCACGTGGGCCCGGGGGCGATTTTGGAATTTTTGGGAAAAACCTTGGGAAATTCATTTTTATGCATTCAAATTGATTCATTTAGTGTTTATTAATGTAATTAAGTAATTTGTGGCTAGATTCGAGTGGGTTGGAGGTGGAGTTTTGGGGTAAAGCCATAGTTGAGGTTTGATTGAGTTCAAGACATCGAGGTAAGTGTTTGGTTTAACCCTAGCTTGAGGGAATAGGAGTTGAGTCCTATTTGTAACTTGCTAATTGTTGAGTACGATGTATAGGCATGGTGACGAGTATCTATACATTGGTGTCTAGCATGACCGTGACTCCTTATTTGCGAATAGTTTGGTTGTTGTTATGCCTTCCATGCTTAAATGATGACTTCTATATGTTGTAAAGACCTTGTGAAAGAAATTGTGATCTTGAAACTTCGTGGAGCATTGGCTCGGGTTGAAATACAAATTGTGAAGGTATATGAGATAAGTAACTCTTTGGAGCATTGGCTCAATTGATATATGTGAGGAATGAGAGTAAAAGCACGAAGGGTGATGCCGTGCACATGTTATTGCTTGGTGAGGACGAGTGTAAAGCACGAAGGGTGATGCCATGCATTGTTTGCTTATTATGAGAAAGAGTGTTAAAGCACGAAGGGTGATGCCGTGCCGCACGATGTACCATTCCGTGCCGATTCTATTGATATATGTGAGGAATGAGAGTAAAAGCACGAAGGGTGATGCCGTGCACATGTTATTGCTTGGTGAGGACGAGTGTAAAGCACG
>NW_017685512.1:0-1875 GCF_001879085.1 Nicotiana attenuata | reverse complement strand
ATAATTTTGTGTGAATTGTTTTTGGAAATGATTAAAGGAAATGAAAATGAAATTTGATTAAAGACTATGGTATCGGGCTCGTATTTTGGTTCCGGCGCCCGGTACAAGTCTTATATATGGTTTAAGCGCTTTCTGTAAAGTTTGGTTGAAAACGGACGTCGTTTGACGTGTTTCAGACTTAAAATGGAAATTTGATGTTTTATGAAAATTTGGAAGAAATTATGAATTTTGAGGTTTAATTCGATGTATATGATGTTATTTTGGCGATTTGATCGCACGGATAAGTCCGTAGAATATTTTGAGGTTGTGTGTATATTTGGTTTGGAGCCCCGAGGGCTCGGGTGAGTGTTGGATAGGCGTCGGAGTGCATTTTTCACTTAGGAAAAAAATCTGGTATGAACAGGCCTGCAGGTTTCGCATTTGCGAAGCCTGGTTCGCAAATGCGAAGGCTGGTTCGCAAATGCAAAACCAGCCCAGGCCTGACTATGATCGCAAATGCGATATATTTCTTCGCGAATGCGAATGTACAGGGTTCGCAAATGCGAGACCTTCTTCGCAAATGCGAAGGTCCCCTGTAAGGCTTGGCTTCGCAATTACGAAGCAGAATTCGCAATTCCCATATTTTGGTCGGGGTTCGCAATTGCGAACCCCAGTTCGCAAATGCGACACCAGAGACCCAGCAATTTCATACTTAGTCGAATTTTAAATCATTTTTCACCCCACTTTCAAAATACAACTCTTTGGGCGATTTTCCAAGAACAAGACTTCTTCCAAATCATTTGTAAGTTGGTTTTTACTCATTTCTTTCAATCTTTAACATCATTTAACATGTTTTCACCTTAAATCAATGGTTTTCATGGGTGAAATTGGGGGGGTTTTGGGTAGAACCTAGGTTTTCTATAAATTGGGGATTTGGACCTCAATTTGAGGTCCGATTTTAAAACAAATTGCATCTTTGAGTTCGTGGGGGAATGGGTAACCGGGTTTTGGTTTGAACCTTGGGTTTTGACCTCGTGGGCCCGGGGGCAATTTTGGAATTTTTGGGAAAAACTTTGGGAAATTCATTTTTATGCATTCAAATTGATTCATTTAGTGTTTATTAATGTAATTAAGTAATTTGTGACTAGATTCGAGCGGGTTGGAGGTGGAATTACGGGGTAAAGACATAGTTAAGGCTTGAGTTAAGTTCAAGGCATCGAGGTAAGTGTTTGGTTTAACCCTAGCTTGAGGGAATAGGAGTTGAGTCTTATTTGTATCTTGCTAATTGTCGAGTACGATGTATAGGCATGGTGACGAGTATCTATACATTGGTGTCTAGCATGACCGTGAGTCCTTATTTGCGAATAGTTTGGTCATTGTTATGCCTTCCATGCTTAAATGATGACCTCTATATGTTGTAAAGACCTTGTGAAAGAAATTGTGATCTTGAAACTTCGTGGAGCATTGGCTCGGGTTGAATTACGAATTGTGAAGGTATATGAGACAAGTAACTCTTTGGAGCATTGGCTCAAGTGACAATGTGAACTATGCGATGAAAATGAAAGAAAGAAAAGAGTTAATGATTTATTCCCTTGCCGGGACGTTGTTGGTTATTGATATTGTACCCTTGCCGGGTTTTGATTGTTGTTTGTGTTCCCTTGCCGGGATTCTCGTTATTGTTTATTTATTCCCTTGCCCTTGTCTGTGATTGTTGATTGGGTGAGGAAGAGTGCTAAAGCACGAAGGGTGATGCCATGCATTGTTTGTTTATGGTAAGGAAAGAGTGTAAAGCACGAAGGGTGATGTGGTGCATTGTTTGCTTATTATGAGAAAGAGTGTCAAAGCACGAAGGGTGATGCCGTACCGCACGATGTACCATTCCGTGCCGATTCTATT
>NW_017685511.1:6107-6768 GCF_001879085.1 Nicotiana attenuata | reverse complement strand
GCTGGTAATATCCCGTGAGGATGATTGTTTAGAGACATCGAAATCTGGCCCATCTGCACTTCAATATTCTTGATAGCTGAATCATGTGCATCTACTCTTTCACTGATTTTTGCATTAGACCCAATAACCTACTGCATCATTGCCTCGATTATTTTACGAAATATCTTTTATGAACCAAACTATCATTAAACCAAAATAAATTCGATTAAGTTCGATCTATTATTTGAACTCAAATTCTATAAATTAAAAGTTTTAAAAAAGAAAATAACAAATAAAATGATATTTTAAATAATTCACTCAAATCTATTAATTAAAAGAAGAAAAAAGGAACATAACAAATTAAAATGGCATTTTAAATAAGAAATTACACCCCTTCAGTTCAAATATAATGTAATTGAACCACTATCACAAATAAGTTAAGATTTTAAACAGCCACGTCGCTAGAGCAACAGGCGAGCTACTGTTAAACAGTATAGGGGTATTGTTGTAATTGTGTACAGGTGACTCGCAGGTTGCCGTCGAAAAAAGCGGCGTAATGTTAAATATTTAACAAAGGTGGACTGGCTTCCTCGACACTTACTAGTGGTTTAATGAATCAAGTACAATTGAAAGTAAACAAGTATGAGGCATGGTAACTACACAGTGTAAGCAAAATATAGTA
>NW_017685511.1:0-3955 GCF_001879085.1 Nicotiana attenuata | reverse complement strand
GACTCAATGTCACAATGCACTCATGGCTTGAACACCCAACATCCTAGAGAAGTCTAATAATGTTACCTATCTTTCGTGAAACCATGTGCCCTCACAACCAAGGCAAGAGAGTAAGTTGAATCCACACATTCGAATCTCATGATCAAATATATTTTAAGGACTCATATATATCAAAGAAAATATCGCTCATCCTCACAAAAGAAGTCACATGCATGTAATTGGTACCATAGGCTTGCCCATAATGTAAATCTCTACTAATGTAGGCTCGCTCGATCTAAAAGCAATTAGGACTTTTTCATGGTTGTAATGTGGGTTAAGGGACGGGTAGGATATATTTAGGAATAGTGACTAACCCTCCTAAGCACTTTAACACACCACATAATCAACTTTAAGCGCAAATTCTTCAATCCCAACTTCAATTTCATAACTAAAATCACCCCAACAATGCTCCCTCTTTCTTTAAGCACTACATTAATTCATACCCACTAGCAGGAACAAGACAACAATGTATTCATCTCTATCTTTTTTTCCTTCCTATTATTCTTTTTTTTTTCAATTTCTGCTAATGGTGTATTATTTTACAAAACAAGTGCACCTTTCTTCCTTTTATTGGTTCCACTCAAAAGCCACCCCACACTAGTTCCTTCTTACTTCTTTTAGCGCTCATCTCACAATTAAAGTGATTTAAGAGGAAAAGGGATCAAAACAATGTCAATTAAGAATAAAAAGGGTATAGGCTTGTAATGTGGGTGCCAAATAAAAGTCTATAGGCTCAAAAGGGCTAACTAGGGATAGATTTTATTTGCGATAAGCAATAAGCTCAAAAGATCAAAGAAAGCCTAAAATCATTTTTCAAACCGAGCATCACCTAAAATTTCGCTTCAACTCACATACCGGGCAAGTTCTAGACACAAGTACAATACATGGACTACACAAAAATCTCACCACACATGGCACATGACTCACTAAGGACGATCCATTCCGACTCTCAAACAAATGCAAGTATTCACGGAGTCACGAGATATTAAGCATGAAGCACAAAGTGAACATAAGTCAAGAAAATGAGACATAGGCATCACAAGACATGCTATCCAACATATAAGGCATCATCAATAATTTCAAATCATAGGGAAGATACTACACATGCCAAAGCGTAAATATGCTACTATCAAACAAGTCAAGGACGCCTAGGTATCTCATCTTTCTTCCTCCATTTATTCCCTAAATTCCTAATCTACTCTAAAAATATAAAAAAATACTACTACCCGGTTCAAACTACATCCCATGAAAAAGAACCGAGGCACAAAGAAAAACCACGGGGGATTATTACTACCTAAAGAAAATAAAAGGCATATTTTTGGATTTTTTTGTTTAGACTTTAATCCCTCAAGAAAACTGTCTAGGAGATCCATCGTCGGGAAAAGTCCAAATCTTTCAAAAAAAAAAAATTCGTTTTTTTTGTTTTGTAAAAAAAAATAAATTACTACACTAAGAACGAGTACTATAACTAAGCTAACATAGCACAGAAAATCACCCAGACAATCTCCTCACCCCACACTTAAAATTGTGCAATGTCCTCAATGCACACTAAAAATAACAAGAGGGTAAAAGAGACTCCCTGGTAGGCCAAATGCCGAAGAATTAGCAGCTCACGGGATACTCAGACCTCTCCCAGGTATGATCCCTTGTGCGGGTACCTCACACTTAGTTTCAACCACCTGCTCGCTTTTGCCCATGCCTCTTGGCTTTGATTCCATGCTCGTACTCCTACAAAACACAAAAATAATACTACAAAAGAAATAACACAATAAAAAAAATAAACAAAAGAAAAAATAAAAAATAAAATTGGGTTGCCTCCCAACAAGCGCCTAATTTAAAGTCGCGGCACGGCTTGAACCAATTTTTGTCTCCACCTTGAACTTATGAATTGTACCCCTAACATGGCATCCGGTCTCTGGCTATGCACCTTTGGTGGGGCTACAAAGATTACCAGGCCAAGTAATAAATTTTTCACTCTGCACCTCTCGGCCTTTAGATGAGGAATGTAATTTTTGCTCTTTGGCACAACAAATTCAAGAATATAGGCACTCTCGTCCTCACTCTTTGACCCCCTCATTGGCTCAGATGGCTCGATTACTATCTTACTATCTAAACACAATGTGGAAAAATGATTGGAATGAGGTCTAATGCGCCCTAACTCATGAATTTTACTACTATTTGCATTCCCATATTTACACACACTCAAGTCTCCCAAAGTAATGTTATCTACTCCCTCACATGACTCTAGAGCACTCTTCTCAATATTGGCATCATCAAGAAAAACATGGTCTAGTGATTGGTATTCTCGTTTTAGCTCCTCAATTTGGTCTAAAAGATTTTTTTCATGTTCACACAACTCATTATTAAATTGTTGGGCGTTATACGCATCAACCTTTGTGCTCAAATCTGCATCTAAGTTATGCACAGCCAAGCTAAAATTATCAATTTTATGTGCAAGTTCATCTCTCTCCTTAGACCAATCATTCACCAACGTTGTTAGAAGACAACATCGTTCCTCATATTCCCTTAATCGTGAATATTCTTCCCAATACCAACCCTTACTCCCATATTCAAATTCAGACCTCCAAGAAGTCAGGTCATGACAAGACCAAAAATACGAGCCATAAAAGTCTTTTGTCAACCAGGAGTCTTCATCAATAGCCTTACCTCCGTATATTTCATCCTCAGATGTCATGCTGAGAGAACTAGGAACACACTAAGAGAAAAATATCAAATATTTGTAAAAATAAAAGTATATACAAAAAAAAGGATAAAATTTAAAGTCTAATCTAGAAAAATAGTTAATTTCTAAGTCCCCGACAACGACGCCAAAAACTTGTTGCGGCCAAACGCACTCACGCAAGTGCACGTGATCGTCAAGTAATAAAGTAGTGAGTAGAGTATCGTTCCCACGAGAACTTTTGATTAACTATTAACTAAATTAGACTATCCTAATTATCTATACAAGAATTAAACCTAGAAGTATTTGATTCTAAACTAATTAAAATAAATAATGAACTTTGGACAGAGAAAGAGCAGATTTTTATGATATTAATGTAATGAAAACGATCTAGGGTTATGGGCTATCTAACATTCCTATTGTATCCTTCAATTGAATTAACTAACTAATTTATCTAGTTTATTGGTTGACAGGGTTAATATTGCTCATAAGAATTTGTCGAGTTCTTACTCGCCTATTCAAGCTAACCTAACGCCTATATGTCTATGGAATTAGAATCAACAAGAACGCATTTATAATTCCTGTAAATCAACGAAGCAAGGCAATTGGGTATATGTCTATCCCAATTGCTAATCCGTTCCCCGAGGCCCAGGTTCAAGAACTTGCTCTACTCAATCCTATATGCAATATAGAATTCCCACTTTCGAGTTCAATTCTAGATTCGTAGATAGTATTCAATTGGTGATCAAGCAATCAAATAATTAAGTGCAGAATTGAATAAATAAACCAATATGATAAACTAAGAAATCAAAATCAATATCCGAATAACAATAGTCATGAAAGAACCACAACCCTAGAACGTGAAGTTTAGCTCCACATAGACATGGTAGCAAAACAACAAATCATACAAAGAAACATAAAAAAACTAAGTTGGTGGAAGAAACGATGAAACCCGGCCTCCACGGCGGCTCTGTGCTCTTCCTTCGTCAAAAATTGCTCTCAAAAACGTTCTCCTATGTATATATACCAAGTAGGGTTGGGCCCAAACAATTATACCTTCTCCAATGTGAAAAAGGACACTTTTCCCGGGCTTAACTAGCGCTGCAGCGCATTTGACCGCGCATTTGGGCGCGTTAATTGGCTGACTTTCTGTTTCTGGGCGCGCTAAAACTAGCGCGGCCGCGCATCTGGGCATTTTTCACCATGTTCCGTTCCGAATTTGGAAAAACGTAAAAC
>NW_017685510.1:3153-6768 GCF_001879085.1 Nicotiana attenuata | reverse complement strand
GTCGATTGTTTTGCTGGGTATCATCAGATATGGATGGATGAAGAAGACGCGGAGAAAACTGCTTTCATTACGCCATGGGGGATGTATTGTTACAAGATGATGCCATTTGGGTTAAAGAATGCTGGGGCCACCTATATGAGGGCCATGACTACTATCTTCCATGAAATGATACACAAAGAGATCGAGGTGTATGTAGACGACGTCATCATCAAATCCAAGAGAACCACTGACCACATGGAAGATCTGAGGAAGTTCTTCAACAGACTGAGAAGGTACAATCTGAAGCTGAATCCCGCCAAGTGTGCATTCGGGGTTCCTGCCAGAAAATTACTTGGGTTCATCGTAAGTCTCTGAGGAATAGAGCTGGATCCATCAAAGGTTAAGGCCATTCAAGAATTGCCACCGCCAAAGAACAAGAAGGACGTGATGAGTTTCCTAGGGAGACTCAACTACATCAGTCGGTTCATAGCTCAGTCCACTGTCATTTGTGAGCCAATCTTTAAGATGTTGAAGAAAGACGCCGCTACCAAATGGACTGATGACTGTCAGAAAGCCTTCGACAGAATCAAGGAATACCTGTCAACACCACCAGTTTTGGTTCCGCCCGAACCAGGTAGACCTCTATTGCTATACCTTGCGGTATTGGATGGAGCATTCGGTTGTGTTCTAGGACAACATGACGAAACAGGGAGAAAGGAGCAGGCCATCTACTATCTCAGCAAGAAGTTCACCCCATACGATGCCCGGTATTCTCTATTAGAGCGCACCTGTTGTGCTCTGACTTGGGTAGCTCAGAAGTTGAGGCATTATTTCTGTGCCTATACTACTTATCTCATATCGAGGATGGATCCGCTAAGGTACATCTTTCAGAAGCCCATGCCCACTGGCAAGCTAGCCAAGTGGCAAATCTTGCTGAGCGAATTCGACATTGTTTACGTGACTCAAAAGGCAATCAAAGGACAAGCACTGGCAGATCATCTTGCTGAAAATCCCGTGGATGGAGAATACGAGCCTTTAAAGATGTATTTTCCCGACGAAGAGGTATCTTTCATAGGAGAAGACATTGCAGAATCCTATGACGGTTGGAGAATGTTTTTCGATGGAGCAGCAAACTTCAAAGGAGTTGGCATAGGAGCAGTCCTAGTATCAGAAACCGGCCAGCATTATCTGGTGTCCGCAAAGCTCAGGTTCCCCTGCACCAATAATATGGCCGAGTACGAAGCCTGCATCTTAGGGCTCAAGATGGCCATTGACATGAACATCCAAGAGTCGCTAGTGATTAGAGATTCGGATTTACTTATACATCAGGTCCGAGAAGAATGGGCAACCAAGAACTCCAAGATACTCCCATACCTGGATCATGTACAGGAGTTGAGGAAGAGATTCACAAAGACAGAGTTTCACCATGTCCCCAGAGTGCAGAATGAGTTTGCCAATGCATTGGCTACCCTATCCTCTATGATTCAGCATCCAGATAAGAGTTTCATCGATCCTATCCCGGTAAAGATTTATGATCAGCCAGCTTACTGTGCTCATGTCGAGGAAGAAGCGGATGGGAAACCCTGGTTTCACGATATCAAGGAATATTTGGCAACAGGAGAATATCCAGAGCTTGCAAACGCTACTCAGAAGCGCACACTTCGAAGGTTATCCAATAATTTCTTTCATAGCGGAGGAATCATGTACAGTAGAACTCCCAATTTGGGATTGTTAAGGTGTGTCGACACAAAGGAAGCATCCAGGCTATTGGAAAAAATTCATGCAGGAACCTGCGGCCCACATATGAATGGTTTTGTCTTAGCCAAGAAAATACTCCGAGCTGGTTATTTTTGGATGACTATGGAAACGGAATGCATCCGGTATGTTCGAAAGTGCCATCGCTATCAGATACACGCAGACATGATAAAGGTGCCTCCTAATGAGCTTAATGCAACAAGTTCACCGTGGCCATTCGCCGCTTGGGGAATGGATGTTATCGGACCTATCGAGCCCGCTGCATCAAACGGGCACAGATTCATTCTAGTGGCAATTGATTATTTCACCAAATGGGTTGAAGCAGCATCATACAAGGCAGTGACTAAGAAAGTCGTGGCAGACTTTGTCCACGACCGTATCGTTTTCCGGTTCGGCATCCTAGAGTCGATCATTACTGATAATAGTTCCAATCTTAACAGTGACCTGATGAAAGCAATGTGTGAAACATTCAAGATCAAACACAAGAATTCTACAGCCTACAGACCTCAGATGAACGAAGCTGTAGAAGTGGCCAATAAGAATATCAAGAAGATACTAAGGAAAATGATAGAAAAGCATAAACAGTGGCACGCGAAGCTATCATTTGCTTTATTAGGGTACCGCACCACAGTTCGCACATCAACCGGGGCAACTCCCTATATGCTGGTTTATGGTACAGAGGCAGTCATTCCCGCCAAGGTAGAAACTCCCTCGTTGAGAATCATACAGGAAGCAAAACTCGACGACGCGGAATGGGTAAAGAGTTGCTACAAGCAGTTAGCCCTCATAGATGGGAAGAGAATGAATGCAGTTTGTCACGATCAACTTTATCAGAACAGAATGTCCAGAGCCTTCAACAAAAGAGTCAAGCCGAGACGATTCACATCGGGACAGCTAGTGTTGAAGAAAATCTTCCCACATCAAGATGAAGCCAAGGGGAAATTCTCTCCCAACTGGCAGGGTCCGTACATGGTTCGCCGGGTTCTAACAGGAGGAGCCCTCATACTTGCAGAAATGGACGGAGAAGTTTGGCCGAAGCCGATCAATTTAGATGCAGTCAAACGATATTATGTGTAGCCATTTATGATTTCTTTATGATGTAATTTGAACTAAGCCTGACCTGATTCCCGTTTAAGAGGGGATACGTAGGCAGCCTTAGGGGTTCGATCACAATTCAATAAAATTTTCATTTCCCCCGCTATTGGAAACTAGGGCACCCTCAAAATTCTGAAGCGATTTTCAGCCATTCATCACACGCAACCGTTAGAGGTCAAGGTAACCCGATACTTCATACAAAAGTCGAGCACGACCTTATCAAGAGGTCCCAATGTGAAGGGATACATATATACATTCAGGAATCCATCGGCAGGGTCAGCGATACCTCTTCCGGGGAAAGCACCTATAGCGCTACCTCCTCTCCCCATCTGCAGTCTCTCCTCACCAACTCAAGGCAAACTCCGAAGTAGCAGTCACGACTACGACAATACTGAAAGGGCAAAAGTAGGAACCTACACAAACACTCCGATGCTACGGTAACGAAGGACTCAACGCAGAAATGAGAAGATAGCTATCTAAGAAGGGTGGGATCTCCCAAGAAGCGGAAGCAACCCCATATACACGTGGAAACAGCAACGGCCCGCCTGCCCGAGATATGCCCCAAGAGGCCAATGAGTTCGAATGCCAGTCCTGAGGCAGTACTCGACCTCGAGGACCTCCATCGAAGAGAAGTTAGGCTTTAAGAAGCCAACAACTCCATCTCCAGTCTCGAGGTGATGCCCGACCTCGGGGACCTAGAGCTCTTCCCATAGAGGCTCGACCTCAGGACACCACCTAAATTTCGGGTCACCCGATCATCTAGGATCTATCTACAACTGACTTAAA
>NW_017685510.1:0-788 GCF_001879085.1 Nicotiana attenuata | reverse complement strand
GTTGGAAAAACTTCACATCTATCTTTTCTGTCGTGCGTTGGTTCTAAATGCTATGATTTCACTCTGTCTTCGCAGATGGCGAGACACGCGCTTCCTCATCCACCGAT
Organism: Nicotiana attenuata; assembly: GCF_001879085.1. NCBI lineage: Eukaryota > Viridiplantae > Streptophyta > Magnoliopsida > Solanales > Solanaceae > Nicotiana > Nicotiana attenuata. The sequence continues at coordinate 681 of NW_017685510.1, read as the reverse complement.
CAGCAGCCCGAGCCCCCAGCAGTAGCTCCCACGAGGGGCAAAGGGCGAGACCGAGGCCGTGCTAGAGGCCGAGGCAGGGGCAGAGCTCACCCCAGAGCAGCAGCACCAGTGGCAGATCCTCAGGTTGAGTTTGACGAGGAAGTTCCGGCCCAGGCAGTTCCGGTGGTCCCAGCTCAGGTCCGAGAGGGGTTCATTGCTACCCCAGTACTCCAGGATGCTCTGGTCCGTCTAGTGGGCCTTATGGAGAGTGTTACCCGGGCAGGCTTGCTTCCTGTAGCACCAGCCGTCTCTCAGGCTGGGGGAGGAGCCCAGACTCCTGATACCCGCACTCCAGAGCAGATGGCTCCCCAGTTTCAAACTCCAGTAGCTCAGCCAGTTGGAGCAGTTCAGCCGGGTGTGGTAGCTCAGACCGGTGACGGAGCAGCTATGTCAACTGATGCCTTGTGGAGATTGGACAGGTTCACCGAGCTCTTCACTACCACATTCAGCGGTGCATCTTTTGAGGATCCCCAGGATTATTTAGACAGCTGTCATGAGGTTCTCAGGAACATGGGGATAGTGGAGACCAATGGGTCGACTTTGCTACTTTTTGCTTATCTGGGTCCGCTAAGACTTGGTGGAGAGATTATTGCTTGGCCAGACCAGTTGGGTCACCAGCTTTGACTTGGGATCAGTTTTCTC
>NW_017685509.1:4061-6769 GCF_001879085.1 Nicotiana attenuata | reverse complement strand
TAGAATGGGATCAATGGAAATGTTCTTGGTTGGTTGAGTACATAGTTGCTTGTGGCTCGGAAGGGATATGAAATTCTCATGTTATTTTAGGATTAGATTCGCGTGTGTAAGGTTGCGATTCAGTTCTGAACGGAAGGTCATAAATTCTCAGGCAGCACGGGCGGTTTCAGATAATTGGAGAGATAATCTTCAGATGATTAAGGAGATGGTATTGATAGTTGGAGGTAATTTGATGAGGGTATATATTCCAGAAAAAGGCAATGTGATTAAGTTGATGGTACTTCGGTAGTATTGTGGCACTTTCTTGTAAGATCGACTGCTGATATTCGAGTTTGCTTGATGGCACAGAGGAATTCTAGAGTATCTCTCGTGGAATGATTGGGTAATTGAGGTGTGGTATGCATTCGGACGGCGGAGTTGGGATCAGGTGTGGTGATTCGTGTGCTATATGGAGTTGGAGACTGGGAGCTCTCATATTCAGGCTATGTTATGGTTGTGGTCGTGTGTATCGGCACTGTGTAGTAACTATTGGGGGTCTGGAGACCCGAGTGGATCTTTTGTGCTTGGTATGTTAGATTTTGGATGTGATATTGGGTTCAGACTGGTTGTCTCCATGTTGTGTTATTCTGGGACTAGTTGTGCTAAGACGGCGCTGTTGGCTATGCCGGGATGCCGCAGATCGGGTGGCGAGGTTCTACGGATCATGTTCTTGGTAAAGTGGTTTCATACTTCAAAGACTAGCGGACGGCTGGGAAGGATTGTCTTTTTATTTGGGATCTCGTGATGGATGTCAGTGCAGAGGCTCCTCATATTGATCCGGTTTCGGGGGTGAGGGACTTTTCGGATGTGTTTCTTGTGGCCGGGCATGTCGCCAGGCAAGGTTGTTGATTTCGGTATTGATTTGATGCTGGGCACCGTATCGTATGGCACCGGCAGAGTTAAAGGAGTTGAAGGAGCAGCTTCAGGATTTCCTTGATAAGGAGTTCGTTGGCAGGCCAATGTGGATGTGTGTTCTAATTTGAGTCGACTTGGTTGGCTCCGAGTTATATTGCTGAGGGATGTGTGATTCGATTGTTATTGAGCCTATTAGTGTCTGAGGAGATATATGAGTTACCTTCCCGTGTTGTGGGGCATTTGGATTTGTTGGTTATAGGCACATATAGTGCGGTGTTATTGGGATCTCTCAGTGGAGCTCAAGCGGGAGGAGTATTGGATATTGCTCGGCAGATGGCATGTCGGTTATGTCCTTTTGGGTTGTGTGGTGTTGTGTATTTGCTTCGCCGTGGTTATGATGATTTGCTTTGGTCCTAGGGATCAATTGCGCGTGGTTGTCAAATTCGAGCAGAGTGACCTGAGGTGTTTCATGTGGAGCAGTGTTTGGATAAGATCGCGCATCGCAGCGAAGTTATGTGGGGGTATGATCTTGCGGGTTAGATTCGTGTGTTCTGTTCCTATGATGTGAGACAGGTTCTCAGCCTTGTGTTGTGGTGGTACTGGTGACCTTGAGGGACAGCTCTTTCATTTGAGTCATTTAGTCATTTTTCATGATTTGAGTATGTTCGGACTGTTTCTTATTGGTGCACGTAATGCGCGAGTTGTGGCTTTAGCCTATATTGAGGTGTCATGACACCAGGATGGTTGTGTTGGATTAGATGAGATCGTTGGGACCAGTAATGAATGCGAACGGATTCGATTTCAGTATGTTGGAAGGATAAGTGTCGAGGTTCAGCTCGGAAATTTGCTATGGTCTTTGCCGAAGGAGAAGCGGCTTCATGAATGGTTGATCTAAGATATGGTTAAGGCTTACTTTGTGTTTTCTTTATCACTGGCAGTATATGAAAGTGTTGGGATGAGACTTTAGTTGACAAGAGGTTTTCTACCGGTATTCAGTTGTTCTGTGCAGCTGCTGTGATTAGAAATTATCGCTATGAGTGTTTGAGTTAAGTGGTATATCATGTAATTGCACCTGAGGTTGCAGGTATGGGTTATTACGGCTTGTTCGGGCTTATTCAGAGTATAGATGTGAGATTCTGATCTTATGGATGATTTCCGAAGTAGAAATGTGGTTCTAAGGTTTGTGGGCTAGATTGGATTGTGAAATTTCAAATACAATGTGTTATCGGACCTATATGAGATAGGGTGACGTGAGATCACCCCCGGGTATGTGCATGGTAAGGTTATTCAGCAACTGGTTGGCTTTGGAACAACTCTGCGTTCGAGGACGAACGTATGTTTAAGTGGGGGAGGATGTAACGACCCGACCGGTCATTTTGAGTTTTTGCACTTTGCTCGCCACTTTTCGGGCATGAATTGCCCCGTGTAGTACATTATGACTTATGTAAATTGTTGGTTTTGGTTTTTAGGGTAATCGGAATGAATTTGGAAGAACAGTTCTCAATTTGAAGCTTGAAATTGGAAAGGTTTGACCAAGATTTGACTTGTTTCTATATGATCTTGGATCAGAAATTTTATGATTTGGTTAGCTCCGTTAGGTGATTTGGGACTTAGGAGCGTGATCGGAATGTATTTTGGAAGTCCGTGGAAGGTTTAGGCTTGAATTGGCGAAATTAAGATTTCGGCATTTTCCGGTTGATAGGTGAGATTTTGATATTGAGGTCGGAATGAAATTCCGGAAGTTGCAGTAGTTCCGTTATGTCATTTTGGATGTGTGTGCTAAATTTCAGGTCATTCAGACGTGGTTTGGTTGG
>NW_017685509.1:0-670 GCF_001879085.1 Nicotiana attenuata | reverse complement strand
GACCATTTGAAGATTTAAATTTTAGTGAAGTTCCATTTAGTTCTTAGTTTTATTTTTATTTGTCGTCATTTTTAATTTATATTTGGAGTCTTTTATTCTTATCAAAGTTTAGTTTATTCTAGTCATGTTTATGTCTTTAGAGTCAGTAGAGTCAGTTTGTATATATTTCCTTTTCTCTCATTGTATATAAAAAATTGACTGAAAATGAATGAAAATATTTAGTTGTTTAATTTTAATTTTTTTAAAAAAATTAAAAAAAACAAAAATCATCAGAATTGTTATTATTTCTCTATGTAATGGTATGATTCATGCGGCGTCATGATACGTAAGCAATCCTCATCGGATGCGACCATAGCCATAATTAATCTGGAAAAATAAATTGAGACAAAAAAAAGCATAAAAAAGAACAGCAAATTCAAAAGGAAATAAACCAATAAGCCGGGATGAAGCATGAAGCCTTCCAAAATCATTTTAGAAATGAAAATGGCATTAGGTGCATGGCATACAATGTGTGATTAATATCTGCAAAATGCCTAACTCTAACACGTTTGTTGTTTGTCATTTTTAAAGAGATAAAGTTAAACAGAGGTGGTTGGTTTGTGGTTTAAACTGGCGACTCATCCTTACAACACGAGATCAAAAGGAAAAAGTAGAATGGCAAACAATAGTG
>NW_017685508.1:0-6772 GCF_001879085.1 Nicotiana attenuata | reverse complement strand
GAACTTGAAATGTATTCCCTTGTTCTCCAGGTGGGCGCCTGATTGCTGAAATTGAAATGTATTCCCTTGTTCTCCAGGTGGGAGCCTGATTGCTGAAATTGAAATGTATTCCCTTGTTCTCCAGGTAGGCACCTGATTGCTGAAATTGAAATGTACTCCCTTGTTCTCCAGGTGGGCGCCTGATTTCAACAGAAATAGACAAAACAAAGAAACATTTTCTGCCCCTTTTCCAATCAAAGAAAAAAATTGTTAATGTAAAATGGTGGTTAACTGCTGGCATTCTTGTTGGCCATGCTCCCGCTTCCGACTTTGCTCTGACTTGCTTCTTTGGACTTGCTTTGACTTGTCATGATTTCCCAATTGACTTTCAACCCTCTGATCTTGATGACCCACATGTTTTACCTCGTATCACTGTTTGGTGTTTCTGTTCCCTTCTTGTGAACCTTGCTTCTCCCTCACAACCATCTGATTATTACTCTGATTTCCATTGGTCCTCCATGTTTTACTCTCTTTTGACATGTTCCCACCTTGTTGTGCCATCTAACTAGGAAGCTAGTAGTTAACTTTGACATCCTTCTTTTGTTTTTGAATAGAACTGACACTAAAGCACCTTATAGACAGACTTAAAGAGAATGAAATGCAATGATCTCGAAGGTTTTGAGGGTAGAAAAACTCTGAAAACGAATGAGTTGTAATGAAGAGAAAAGGATAGGACTTATCTGAGCGAAAAGGCTGATTCCGTTGATTGTGCCATGCATTTTGGATTCCAGCCTAGTCTGTCCAACCAATCAATTATCAATTACCACATTTGTTGTCTCATACTTTCACGCCCGACTCTCGCCAAACCCAAACCTTGCTTGTTTTGCCATGTTTCAAACAACTTTTAACCACAGACTTCTTTCATTTGCCCAACTGAAAAACTCACTTTCGCCTTACGGTGCCCGTGAGGGTTTTCACCAATAAGACTCTCTTATTTTTAATATCTCTCAAACTCACCTCGCCTTACGGTGCCCGTGAGGGTTTTCACCAATAAGACTCTCTCATTTTCATTTCTCTCAACTCACCTCGCCCTATGGTGCTCGTGAGGGTTTTCACCGATAAGACTCTCTCATTTTATCCTTTTCCTTCTGTCACCAGAGTGTTGTCTCCAACATAAGTCGCTTTACCTAACCGTATTGACATTTCTTGAAATTGATCAGAAGGTCTTTCTTTGGACCGTAATGTGGCTTTTGGACGGGTTTTAGAAAGAAAGGTATAAAAGTTCAAAATAATTCAAATGTGGGTTCAACATTACAACTTTCGGAATCATATCCCTTGCGACAACCATAACTTCTGCCCCAGTTTCTTTCTTGGGGATTCTTGGATTTTTTCTTCTGTTGTGACTGAACCTCAGTGAGGCTACCTACGTACCCTTTCGGGATCAAGTCGAACGTAGTTCAGGCAATAGAACTACTTTACTGTGGCGATCTTTTTTCTTCTACTTTTCCCCTTTCTTTCTTTTCATTTCTTTTGTTTTTCTTCTCTTTTCTTTTATTTTTCCCTTTTTTTTTCTTTTTTTTTCTTTTCTTTTCTTTTGGACTGTTTTTGCTTGTTTCTCCGCTGACTTTCCCTGCTCGGGCTTTCGAGTTTTGTTATTGATTCCGAAAGAGGGATACGAAAGGAAATATAATAAGGCTCAAAGGGATAACAAAGGATAAAGTGTTTGGGTAGCAGAACAAAATGCCTTCATCATTTCAATCTCAAAACATGCCAAATACAACCAGGTACACAAAGATAAAGAAAATCATACATAATATCTCTTGACTGCATCAGAATTGATGGCCATTTCTACACATTTTCCTTCCACGTCCGTTAGATATAGAGCGCCATTGGACAAAACTCTTGTTACAACAAATGGCCCTTGCCAGTTTGGGGCGAACTTTCCTTTTGCCTCAGCCCAATGAGGTAAGATACGTCTCAGCACCAACTGTCCTACTTCGAACTTTCGCGGACGCACTTTCTTGTTATATGCTCTTGCCATTCTCTGTTGGTACAATTGACCGTGACACACTGCTGCCAGTCGCTTCTCATCAATCAAACTTAGTTGTTCCAGGCAGGCTTTAACCCATTCGTCATCATCATTCTCTGCCTCTGTGATGATTCGGAGGGACGGGATTTCAACCTCTGCGGGTATTACTGCTTCGGTTACATACACCAAAGAGTAGGGAGTCGCCCCTACTGAAGTGCGAACAGTAGTGCGATAGCCTAACAAGGCAAAAGGTAACTTTTCATGCCATTGCCTTGACCCTTCTACCATTTCCCGAAGTATCTTCTTGATATTCTTGTTAGCTGCTTCGACTGCCCCATTTGCCTTAGGACGATATGGGGTAGAATTGCGGTGCATGATCTTAAACTGCTGACATGTCTCGGCCATCAAATGACTATTAAGATTGTCACCATTATCCGTGATGATTACCTTCGGGATCCCAAACCGGCATATGATATTTGAATGTACGAAATCGACAACTGCCTTCTTAGTCACGGATTTGAAGGTTTTTGCCTCCACCCATTTAGTGAAATAATCAATAGCTACCAAAATGAATCTATGCCCATTTGAGGCTGCTGGCTCAATTGGACCAATAACATCTATTCCCCAGGCAACGAACGGCCATGGTGCTGACATTGTATGCAATTCAGATGGTGGAGAATGAATCAAATCTCCATGTATGTGACATTGATGACATTTGCGCACGAAGCTGATGCAATCNGGGGTGAGGGCGAGGTTGGTGATAATATGGCGATGGACCTCTGGACCAAGCTCTCGACTCCACTACTGCAACCTCTTCTTTCTTCTTCTTTCCCAATACTCCTCCAGTGCCGCTCTGAATAGCCTGAGTGGTTGCTTTGATTGCTGAATAGCTCATAATTTTGTTAGACTTGAGACCCTCTTCCACCATACTTCCCATTTTCACGACCTCGTTGAAAGTTTTTCCCACTGCTGACACCAGATGACCATAATAGGTTGGCTCCAAAGCCTGAAAGAAATAATCAACCATCTCGTTCTCTTTCATTGGAGGATCGACCCTTGCCGCCTGCTCCCTCCACCGAAAACCGTACTCTCTAAAACTTTCTCCGGGCTTCTTCTCAACTTTAGTCCCAGTGACAGACGGTCCGGGACAATTTCGAGATTGTACTGAAAATGACATGCAAATGCTTGAGCCAGGTCATCCCAGGTGTACCATCGGGCGTGGTCCTGTCGTGTGTACCACTCCAACGCTGCTCCACTTAGACTTTGACTAAAGTAAGCCATCAATAACTCATCCCTTCCTCCAGCTCATCTCATCTTGCTACAGAATCCCCTTAAGTGGGCCACGGGATCACCATAGCCATCATATAAGTCAAACTTGGGTAACTTGAATCCTGCTAGCAACTGGACGTCAGGAAACAGGCACAGGTCCTTGTAAGCTACACTCACTTGTCCTTCGAGCCCCTACATATTTCGGAATGACTGTTCTAAACTCTTAACCTTCCGGATCATTTCCTCTTGCTCAGGGTTTTTGGGAGGCTTTTCTTCTTCTGCTGAGAGATCAAGGCGGGGAGTGTAAGGGCATGGCTCTGGTGGTTTGAAAGTGGCTTCGGGTGGGTAATACTGGTTATCATGGGTTTGGAACAAAGGTTCGCTAGAAGACCTGTGTAGTGTGGCAGGTGGGGGAGCCACGAACATAGGAGCGATTGGCGGTGGAGGGCATGGGATTTGTTTGGGTGGTGGAGGTGGTGGTGTTTGAGAAGTGGTTCCGTAGTACTGCTGGTAAGTAGGGAAAGCCGGAGACGAGTTCACTGTGGGAGGATCTTGAGGCTGAGCTAGTGGGGGGAGGTAGGTGGGGTTAGCAGGATAGGCTGGTGGTGGATGTCCCTTCGACCAGGCCTGGTACATCTCGGCCATTTGTTGCTTCAGTTTATACATCTCCTCCTTCATTGCATTAACGTCCACTACTTGCTCCTCCCTAGATGGGTCGACAATGCTTGCTTCCAATTCCTGGTTGACCATGTTCGACTTATCCTTAGAGCGGGTGTTGTAGGGGTGAGTTGCCAGAATGCCAGTCAACTTAACCACTTGCCTGGAACTCATCAACAACAACTTTGTTAGCGGTTAGGGCATTAACAGATAGATAACCGCACATTGAGGAGTGAATGCACCTAAGCAGTTAACCATCTTTATTATGCCTTTGCTCAGTCACATGCGTCATCCCGGCTTTCCATTTCCTTTACTTGCCAATTGCAAACTTTCCCTTCTCCTTTCTTTTCTTCTTTTTCTCCTTGGTTTTCCTTGTTCCTAACCGCTCTTTTCCTCAAAATTATTTTTCCACTCTTTTTCTTGCTCTCTTTTTATCTTTGTTTTGCTTTCCCTCTTTTGTTTTTCTTTCCTTTCTCGTGTTTTCACCCTTTTTACGGTCGAATCCTATGGAAATTGCCTACCTATCATGACCTCGCGTGAATCAGACTAAGCGTAGTTCTTGCGAAAAATAAATGCAAGAAATAAAGAAACAATTTTTCGGGAATTTTTCAAATTTTCATTAATAACAACTGCGATTACAAAGCTACCAAACTATTTGTTGTTCTTTTTCTCAAAATGGAAAGTACAAAAACTAGACTCAAAAGCAGAAATACAGACTCGATTATCTAAGAATACATCAAAGCTTCAAATCCTGGGGCCCGCGGGGCATCTCTCGGCATCGCCGCGGGCCTGCGTGCGAGACCCTTTTGCAACTGATCCAGATCGTTCATGACCTGGCGAACGAATATCATCATGGAAGCAAAGAACGTGGCACGACCCATCCGCTCACCAGCTTGGCACTTCATGACAATGTAGTTGGCAATGTTTCTGATTCTTTCCCTGATTTGGCCCTTTTCTTGGAGTAGCCGACTTATCTGTTGGGTACGAGCCTCTAGAACCTGAGAATCCTGGAGGTGAAGGTCTTGTAACAATTTATTTCCTTTTCCATCTCAGCGATTAACCCATAACACTGTTCTCTCTCGGCCAAAATTCTTTGTCCTGTTGAGCTGCCTTTTCTTCAAGAGTATTCATTTTTCTTTTCATGTTAGCAATGGTTCCCTCATAGTTCTTCTTCATTTGTTGTACAAACTGGGCCCTTTATTCTGTCTTCTTTGCCCATTGTGCCCGAAGTTTTGCCACGTTCCCTCGGATTTTTCCAATTCCTCCTGACAGTCCGAAACTTGTTTCTTCAAACCTTTTATCAATCTCTCGTCGAATAGACTTCTTTCTCGATTCCTGGCATCTATTTTTATTTGCTGAATTTGGGCTTTGAGAGCTTCATTCTCCTGGGCCAATTTCTTTTTATCACCTTCGTCAGCTGCGGCTTGCAAAGTGTTTTCAAATCGGAGCTCCTGAACCTGTTTTTCCAATGCTCCAATTCGGGCCCTGTACTCCTTTTCCTTAGCTAACCAATCCCACTGCACCTGAGCCTCGTTAGTGAATTGTTGCACATGTGGCATTTGGCGGGTCTCTCAGGAATTTGAAATCTCTTACCAAACTAGACCAAGTATTTGGGATCTACCTCACCTCTGGCTCGGTCCTGTACTATAGTCTTGGGTTCAAGGTACCTGCACTCATTCCATATCTTTCGAATTCTGCCTTTAGGGAATGCCGCTTTCGGGCCTAACTCGACGACTTGCTCACTCAGGTCTTCATCGTTCACTGTCTGGAATATTCCAAATTGCCGTAAAACTCGGTAAGGAGCATAAGGCTGTATGCTTCGAATACCCATCAAAAGAATATAAGGGACCTCTGCTGATGTGTATACAACTTCAGTAGCAGGAAGCCATCCATAAGCCCATTCAACTTTATCTGCGGTCAAGGATCTTAAGCATGACGACCAGGCCTCAGTACTCTCAGGGAATTCAATACCTGTTACCCGGGTCTCAAATTCTGCAATACAACTCAATCCAGTTAAGCCGTAGTTCGTATAGCTTGTGCGGTGACAGAGGTGTTCCTGTATCCACAATTGTAAGAGCAAATTTCAACCTCGAAAGAATTTTCCCCTTCCCGACATTTGGTCAAAGCTCGGTACATTTCTGCTACAATCAGGGGAACCACCGTGCTAGTAGGCTTTTTCATGGCAACATCTAGCATCCCCACCAAGACAAGGTCTATGTGACCGTCCTTTCTTGGACAAATTACTACTCCCAAAAAGGCGACCATGAAGGCTAATCCCCGTCGGGCTTCCCATTTGTCTTTATTTCCAGCATGTGTCAATCCTGTGTTGGGTTCCTCGAAGCCGTTGGGGTTACCATACCGGTGATATAAGAAATGCAATGTACAACACCCTTCCGCCAGATGCGGGTCTTGAATATCCTGGCTAATGTTCAACAAATCCAAAAACCTATGAAGGGTTACCGGTCGTGGGGCCAGTGGGTATCTACCTCGGAGGTTCCCATTGAGACCGGCGTATCCGGCAATCTCTTCTAATGTAGGTGTGAGTTCAAAATCTGAAAACCGGAATACATTACGGGTCGGATCCCAGAATGGTATCAATGCCTCAATAATATCTTTTCTTGGTTTGATGTTCAGCAAATTGACGAGACCACCCAAACTTTTGACCACAGTATCTCTGCTTCCCTTTCCCAAATCATGCCACCACATGTGAAGTTTCAAAGGGATCTCGCTCAGGACTGAGAAGGTTTCGATGTTACTTGAGTCCATCCTGCACATTTATTAGGGGATTTTAATGACTTATTTTGAAAAAATGGCTATTTGTGCAAAAATTCTTTATTT
>NW_017685507.1:0-6773 GCF_001879085.1 Nicotiana attenuata | reverse complement strand
TTGAAGAGGACTACTAACCTGACGTCACAGGAACCATGTTCCGTGACGCTTTTGTGACAATTTGAGCGAAGGCTCCTAGAACTGCAATGTCACTCTTACTTGTTTTTGTCCTGAAACTGCCATATGTGTATACCTGTAACAGTATAGATTTGAGTTAGATGTCGCCGAAAAATACTTTTTAGCATTGTACCTTTCCTTCTTAACATAGCCAATCATCGAGGGGACCAGGTCCTCAGTTGAGCTTGATCAACCCCAACTTCAGACAATTTCTTTCAAAATGTTCCCTGCTCAGCGCCTTGGTGAAGGTGTCTGCTACCTGATCCTTCGTCTTCCAGAACTTCATACAAATCAGAACCTTTTCAACATTGTCCCTTGGGAGTTTGCTTCACTTGTCAATCTAAGAACAAATTCAGTTCCCCCATCATACCCATTTCTAACTCACTTTCCATGAGTTTTGCAAATTCTTCTCATAAAGAGTCAACTGTTGCTCCAAGGATGATGCCATCAACATAGATCTGCACAATGAGTAGGTCCCTTCCTCGTTTCTTCAGGAAAAGGTTGTTGTCAATTTTCCCTCTTGTAAAGCCATTTTCTAGAAGGAAATTTGACAACCTTTCACACCAAACACGAGGAGCCTATCTCCTATAACAGTTCTGTCAGCAGGTCATGGAACCAGGTTCCACCCACTGTTCCTCTCAAGTTGACGGAGCTCTTCTTGCATAGCTGCTTAAAACTAGGTTGAATACCGGAGTCTAAGGATGTGATTACATTTTGAATGGATGTGGACTCTTTTGCTTCTAGTTGGATACTTGAACTTCAGAATTTGGCGGACCAGGTTCTTCCACATGTGAATCATCATTGACATCAACAGAATTATAACTTCTACTATTGTGTTCTGCATCAGGAGTTCCTAATGCTGCATCTCCAACTTTTTCTTCAGCTTCAGTGGTAGTAATTAGGGTACCAGGTTCCTCTTGAGAAGTGGAAGAGGAAGTGACATTGTCGTCACTTGCCTCCTTCATCTGGATCATCATATTAGCCTTGCCATTTGAAACATCAGATATTTCCCTTAGCACATGCATCACACACTTTGTGCTTTTTGAAGTTTGACTTGAGCAGACCACGAACCAGGTTCTTCTTGACTAATTTGTTCAGCAGCGTGAAACTTGCATGACCCAGCCTTCTGTGCCATAGCTCAGCATTATCATTAACAACACTCAGACAGCCAAGATCCCCTTGTCACAGATTTGGGAAATACCCTACAAGCTATACTTCAACCCCTCACGAAGTACGCATTTTCAATAGAGTGGGGAAGAGACTTCCCGATCCTTCCAACTCCCAGAATGTATCCCTTCTTACCATTTTCAAAGGATACACTCCCTCTTTGCAGGGCCTTCAGTGAAAGAAAATTGTTTGTACTTCCAGTCATGAGCTTCGAGCAGTCGCTATCCATGTACCACTGTTGACTGCTCCCTTTCGCTGTTCCCGGGCACAAGGAAATCAAGGGTTAGACTTAGGAACCCAAACGAGTTTGGGTCCCCTGTAATAACGAAAGGGGTGAATGAGGGCTCTTTTGGTCCAAGCAGGAATTATACATTTTCTTTATGTGAAGGACCAAGTTCCGTAGCAGCAGTTATTTTTCATCAAAAACTTTGCTTTTCTTTCCTTACAATTTTCTTTAAAGTGCCCAGTGTTGCCAAAGTGAGTGCAAAGTCAATTGTCAGGTACAGTAACATACTTTCTATAAGGGTTTTAGGGAGTCTTTTCCCTTTGGAACCTGATTCCCTGCTTGTTTCCCCCATTGTTGGTGTACATGGCAGTGATAGCATCAGAGGGTCAGGTCCACTTGAGTAATTTTTCAAGATCACTCTTCACTCTCCCTAGTTCTTCTTGAAGTTGTTTGTTTTTCTCAAGCTCAGCACACAGACTAGACTTCACTGAATTTAACTCACTTTCAAGCTTAATGTATGCCTCACTTGCAACTTTCTTTCCTTTTTGAGTGTTCCTAGGCCTACTTTCCATTTTTAGTTCCTCAATTGTTTTCTTTTGGTCTACACCCACCACTAATAGGTCATCTCTCTCATGCTCAATGCTAACAACCTTCTCAGTTAAAACCTCTTTCTCCTTTCTACCACACTCAATGGTCTCTTTTAGATTGACCACAACAGCCACTAGATCATCTCTCTCATGTCCTATTTTGCAATTTTTTCAGTTAAGGCATCTTTTTCTTTCTTCAGACTCTCAATGGTTTCCTCTAAGCCTACAACCCGAACTTCTAGATCTTCTGTCGATTGTTCTGCTAATCCCAGTTCCACAGTTAAGGCATCTTTATCATTTATAAGACTATGATATGCATCAGTTAAAACATTTGCCAAAGACATGAGTTTTTTCGAAGAATAATACTTTAGATTTCTTTGAACATCAAAGAAGTTTACCTCATCATCTTCTTCATCCTCATCAGATTTTGCCATCAATCCAATTATATAATCATATTTTGCAGCTTTGCTTTCAACGGCCATCATGGAGGTGTCTTCCTTTTCATTATCACCCTCAAATTCACTAGAGGAACCTCCCCAGGCAGCCAGAGCTTGCTTTGCAATATTATCAATGACATCTCTTCTCCTGAACTTTCTGTGGGGGACCAGGTTCCTCTTACCCACCTTGTCAGCATTGTGTTTGTAATGGACCTGATTGTGGAGAGGACAATCTTTGATAAAATGTCCTGGTTTTCTGCACTTGTGACAACAATCGTATCCTTTAGTGTCTCTGCTAGAGCTACCCTTCTTGGGAATGCCTCCATTTCTAATAACCATTTTCTGAAATCTTGGTGGCCTGTAGGTTGATCGACCTTCCTCAAAGTCTGGTAGAGCATCCATGTAGATCTTTTCTAGGTGTTAACCTTTAAGAAAGAACCTGCTTTGATACCAATTGTTAGAAACTAAGAGTCCACCAAACTGTATAGAGAACCAGGTTCTCTATGAGTTTCCACTAAAAATACTGATGAACCAAACTGTATAGCGATCTGGTCCTATATCAGTTCCTGTTGGCCCAAGTAAAGGTTAGTTTTGAAGACTGACAAAGGAACTCAGGCATGAACCGGGTCCATCATCCAGGTCTATCCCTCAGGTTCATAAAAACGGGCAGATTCGAGCATGTTAGATGCTAGTGAAGGAGATAAGCTTAACTTGGTGTATTTAATATCTCCTGATCGAAAAGGTTGCATAATTGATAAGGAGAAGGACTCCTTACTCAAAGAGAACATTATCCAAGATAGGGAAGGAGTTAGAAGTTGAGATCAACTAGAACTCTTCCACCAAGGAAGAGTTGCATCAGAACTCTAGTTATTTCTTCATCTACTAACTCTATAAATTACAGGATGTTCTCACACTACATGTGTTGCACAAAAATGCAGAAGTTAAACGTGAATTGAGAGCAAAATAGCAAGGCTTTTTGCAAGTAGTTCGTGTGTGATTCAAGTGTGCAAACCTAAAGCTACATGAACCAGTTTGAAGAACCAGCTCCATAAAGAGTTTTATGTGTTTTTCTTTATTTCTAGTTCAATTGTAGTAGGTGTTTTCATATTGTACCTTTCAGCTTTATCTAGAAGCAATTGTAATAGGTACTTTGAGTATTCAAGTTAGAGTTAACTTAAAGTTGTCGCAACAGTTAGAGGTTGGTTGCTACAACTGGATTAGAGGTAATCCTTAGGTTTACAAAGAGTTTTGTAAATGCTGTTTTGGCTCAGTGATTTAGTGAAGTGTTGGGGAATATCCTACTGAGTAGTAGGTCGTGGTTTTTTCACCTTTTGAGCCAGGTGTTTTCCACATAAAAATCTCTGTGTACTTTATTTTCTTTACTTCTTATTCCTCAAACAGTAGCAGTTGGAACACATAGAAGAACCAGGTCCTTCTATAGTTCAGTTAAGCGAAAATTGGGTACCACACAAATCAACCCCCCTCTTGTGTGGTATTGAAGTATAAAACATCAATTGGTATCAAAGCGGGTTATCCTTGAAGAGGCTAACACCTTAGGAAAAGCTCAAGATGAGTGCACCACCTGGAAACTGGGAAGGGCAATCCACTGCTAGGCCCCCACTCTTTAATGGTCAGTACTATTCTTGGTGGAAGAACAGGATGAGAGATCACATCATAGGAGAAGACTATGAACTCTGGGACATAGTCACTTATGGTCCCCTGGCTACTACAAAGAAGAATGCTGAAGGAGTGGACGTGCCAAAGACAAGAGCTGACTGCACTGCTGAAGATTTGAAGAAATGGGAAAAGAATGCCAAGGCCAAGAAATGGATTGTGTGTGGACTAGGTCCAGACGAGTACAGTAAAATTCAAAGCTGTACCACTGCTAAGGAAATCTGGGAAACTTTGCAAGTGGCTCATGAAGGAACACCTCAAGTGAAGAGGTCCAGAGGAACACTGCTGTATTCTCAATATGAGAATTTCAGCATGAAGGAAGGGGAAACCATCCAAGAGATGTATACAAGGTTCACCACACTGACAAATGAACTTAAGTCTCTTGGAAGGGTTATTCTTGAAGAAGACAAAGTTGAGAAGATTTTGATAAGGGTTCTGCCAGTCTCTTGGGAAAGCAAAATCACTGCTATTCAGGAATCAAAGAACATTGCCACTCTTAAGTTGGATGAGCTAATTGGAAATCTCACTGCCTATTAACTTAGAAGGCAAACCATGAAGATGGATGCATCCAAAAAGGAAAGGAGCCTGACATTCAGAATCACTGAAGGTGCTGATCTAGAGGAGCATGAAATGACCATGATCACAAAGGACTTCAAGAAGTACCTAATGAGAGGAAATGGTCCTTCAAGAAGTGGAAGCTACAACAAACCAAGAAAATCCTAAAAAACAAACCAATGAAGGGTGTTACAAGTGTGGGAAGACTGATCACCACATGAAAAACTGCCCTCAATGGGAAATTTAATGGAAGAAGGAAAGAGCTGAACGAAGGAACAGGAAGAAGGAACATGTTCAACCCAAGAAGAACAAAGGATCAACAAAGGCTATGGTTGCTGCCTGGGGAGAAAGCTCAGATGAGGACTTAGAGGGTGAAGATGGAGATGAACAAGCACTTATGGCTATTGGAGAATCCGATGAGGAATCTGAGGTAAGTATAATTCATCTCAAAGACAAGATTAAATTTTTGTCTAAAGAAAAGCTATCTGAGTTACTCCTGGATTTCATTGATGAATCTGAGGATCTAAACATGAAAAGGAACAACTGTATAAGGAGTGTGTGATTTTGAAAGCTAAGTGCAAAAATCTGGAACTTAGGGCTAGTTAAAGTGAAAGTAAAAATGCTGAGTTAAAGAACCAGGTTCATGAACTTGACACCACTGTCCTAGAGCTTAGATCGGAAAATCTAAATTGAAATTAGGAACTGGTAAAAAGAAAGCTGATCACACACAACTCACTTTAGAAGAAAATGTAGGAAAAATAAAAGATGAGTTGTACAAAAGAGATGAGCAGATAAGAGTCCTTAAGGAGGATCTAAACAAGGTTAATCACGAGCTAGACAGAACCTGTAAATAGAATAGGTCCTCCGATGCACTTTCATGGCTACATGAACACCATAGTAGCAATAAGAGAGGACTTGGCTACGGGACCCCTGCACCTAAGTGGGATCCCAAAAGCAAGTACCTCACACTTTCTGAGAACATAATCTGCATACACTGTGGTAAAACTGGTCACTATAAAAGTGAATGTATTGCAAAATAAAAGGCTAGTCAAAAGAATAAAGAATCTGTTCAAGGGAAAAATAGGTTGCCAGGTTGGGCTAAAAAGAATTTGATTCACCCTTTTGCCTATAGAAAGGGACCCAAACTAGTTTGGGTTCCTAAGACTAACCCCTGATTTCCTTTTGTGGGCCCAAGTGAAGGGGAGCAGCCAAATATGGTACATGGAAAGTGGCTGCTCAAAACATATGAAAGGAAGCAAGAACCAGTTCCTTTCACTTGAGGACCTCAAAGGAGGTAATGTCTCCTTTGGAAATGGGAAGAAAGGTAGATCATTGGGGTTGGAAAGGTAGGTAAGACTGATTCTCACTCTATTGAAAATGTCTACATGATAGATGGCCTAAAGTACAGTCTAATCAGTGTATCACAATTATGTGATAGAGGTAACTTGGTAGCATTCACCTCTACCAAATATTTTTGTGATTAATTTTACCACTGACAAGATTGTTTTGCAGGGAAAAAGAGTAAACAATACATACATTGTAGATTTATCCACACTTTCAGAAAATGAACTCACTTGCTTAAGTGTGTTGGACAATGATCCCCTCCTTTGGCACAAGAGACTTGGACATGCAAGTCTGAGTCAACTCAACAAATTAGTCTCCAAGGATCTGGTGATAGGACTGCCTAACATCAAGTTCAAGGAAGACAAAGTTTGTGAGGCTTGTGCAAGGGGGAAGCAGGTAAGATCCTCTTTTAAATGCAAGAAAGTGGTAAGCACCACCAGAACGATGGAACTGGTCCATATGGATCTCTGTGGTCCAATAAGAACATTAAGCAGATGTGGTAAAGATATGTGATGGTGCTTGTTGATGATTACTCTAGGTTTACTTGGACATTGTTTTTAACATCTAAATATGAAGCATTTGACATGTTTACTTCTTTTGTTAGAAAAACTCAGAAACAACTAGGTAATCAACTTGCATCAAGTAGGTCTGATCATGGAACTGAATTTGAAAATGCTAAGTTTGCTGAATTTTTGCTTGCTACATCATATATAGTTGCATGACTAG
>NW_017685506.1:0-6773 GCF_001879085.1 Nicotiana attenuata | reverse complement strand
CATTTAAAACCACAACGTCCCGGCAAGGGATAAATACCACAATTCTCTTCTCATTTTCACATTTACCTCACAACTTGGTTCACAAATTGAGCCAATGCTCTACAAGGTTCAATTACCAATTACACTTCCACAATTCGTTTTACAACTTGAGCCAACGCTCTTCAATATACAAATACCAATATTCTTTCCACAACCTTGCCCAACGATAGCAATCAACACATTAAACATGAACCGTACAAACGAAGTCACATTAATCACAACATAAGACTCACGGGCATGCTTGACACCAACTTATAGATACTCGTCACCATGCCTATACATCGTACTCAACACATAACACATAGCATATAAGACCACACTCCTATTCCCTCAAGCTAAGGTTAGACCAAACACTTACCTCGATGCCTCGTACACAGTTCAAGCCTCAACTATAGCTTTACCTCTTGATTTCACCACCAATTCACTCGTATCTAGTCACAAGTTACTTAACTACATCAATGAATGCTAAATAAACAAATTCTAACGCATGAAAATAAGTTTTCTAAAGTTTTTTCCAAAAGTCAAAAATCGACCCCGGGCCCACATGGTCAAAACCCGAGGTTCGGACCAAAACCCGACTACCCATTCACTTACGAACTCAAATATATAATTTGTTTTAAAATCAAACCTCAAATCGAGGTCCAAATCCCCAAAATTTGAAAAACCTAGGTTCTACCCAAAACACCCAATTTCCCGCATGAAAATCATTGATTTTGAGTTGAAATCATGTGAAAAGATATTAAGGATTGAAGAAAACTAGTTACAAATGACTTACAATCGATTTGGAGAAGAAGTTGCCTTTGAGAAATCGCCCTAGAGTGTTTATGTTTTGAGAAGATGTGAAAAATGGTTAAAAAATTCGTCTAAGTATGGATTTTACAGGTCTTTGATGTTGCAATTGCGACCAGGGTTCGCAATTGCGAACCCAGACTCTGCTATCATCGCATTTGCGAAGAAAAATGTCGCATTTGCGACACAGCAAATTTTTAGGTCTACTTCGCATTTGCGATAGACCTCTCGCAAATGCGAAGTCGCATTTGCGATACAAATGTCGCATTTGCGACGACTGGGCTACAACTGGAGGATCGCATTTGCGATATATTCCTCGCATTTGCGAGGTAGGCCGGCCTGGGCTATTTCCCCATTTGCGACATAGCCTTCGCATTTGCGAACTCGCATTTGCGAGCCAGGCTTCGCAAATGCGAAGCCTGCAGGCCTGCAATAGAACAGCTGAAACCTGCAATTTTCCCAAGTCCGATTCTACTCTGTGGCCTATCCAAAACTCACCCGAGCCCTCGGGGCTCCAAACCAAACATGCACACAACCTAAAAATATCATACGGACTCGCTCGTGCATTCAAATCACTAAAATAATATCAACAATTATGAATTTAGCATCAAAATCATGAAATCACTCAAGAACCTCAAATTTGCTAATTTTCTCAAATAAAGTCCGATTCACGTCATTTCAAGTATGTTTCTTACCAAATTTCACAGACTCAACTTAAATCACATATAAGACCTGTACCGGGCTCCGGAACCAAGATACGGGCCCGATACCATCAACTTTCAAACACATTTCATTTTCAAAAACTCATGTATTTTTCAGAAAACAATTTTCTTCAAAAATTCATTTCTCGGGCTAGGGACCTCGGAATTCGATTCCGGGCATACACCCAAGTCCCATATTTTCTTACGGACCTCCCGGGATCATTGGAACATGGATCCGGGTCCGTTACTCAAAATGTTGACCGAAGTCAACTTAAATTCATTTTAAAGGCAAAATTTATTATTTTTCACTGATTTTTCATATAATGGTTTTCCTAAGCGCCCGGACTGCGCACGCAAATCGAGGTGAGGTAAAAGGAGGTTTTTAGGCCCCGGAACACTAAATTTATTTCTAAAACAAGTGATGACTTTTTGGGTCATCACATCCTCCACCTCTAAAACAACCGTTCGTCCTCGAACGGACATAAGAAGGAAGTACCTGAGTCGGGGAAAAGATGGGGATAACGGCTCTGCATATCGGACTCGGACTCCCAGGTCGATGCCTCAGCAGGCTGACCTCTCCACTGAACATGAACAGAAGGAAAACTCTTTGATCTTAACTGACGAACCTGCCGGTCTAGAATAGCTACCGGCTCCTCCTCATAGGACAAGTCCTTGTCCAACTGGACAGTGCTGAAGTCTAACACGTGGGATGGATCGCCGTGATACTTCCGATTGTCCTGGACACGTCAAACACTAGGTGCACGGCTGATAAGCTCGGCGGCAACGCAAGTCTGTAAGCCACCTCTCCCACTCGATCCAGAATCTCAAACGGGCCAATAAACCTAGGGCTAAGTTTGCCCTTCTTCCCAAATCTCATCACGCCCTTCATAGGCGACACTCTAAGCAATACCCGCTCACCGACCATGAATGCCAAATCTCGAACCTTACGACCGGCATAGCTCATTTGCCTGGACTGAGCTGTACGAAGCCTATCCTGAATGATCCTGACCTTGTCCAAGGCATCCTGTACTAGATCCGTACCCAACAACCGAGCCTCTCCCGGCTCAAACCATCCAACCGGCAACCGATACTGCATACCGTATAAAGCCTCATAAGGAGCCATCTGGATACTCGACTGGTAGCTGTTGTTGTAGGCAAACTCTGCTTAAGGCAAAAACTGATCCCACGAGCCTAAAAGTCAATGACACAAGCTCGGAGCATATCCTCCAAGATCTGAATGGTCCGCTCGGACTGCCCGTCCGTCTGAGGATGAAATGTTGTGCTCAACTCAACCCGTGTGCCCAACTCTCGCTGAACTGCTCTACAGAAACGTGAGGTAAACTGCGTACCCCGGTCCGAAATGATAGACACGGGCACACCATTAAGACAGACAATCTCCCGGATATAGATCTCAGCTAACTTCTCGGAAGAATAGGAGACTGCCACATGAATGAAATGTGCTGACTTGGTCAGCTTATCAACAATAACCCGCACTGCATCGAACTTCCTCTGAGTCCGTGGGAGTCCAACAACGAAGTCCATAGTGATATGCTCCCACTTCTACTCAAGGATCTCAATCTTCTGGAACATACCGCCAGGCCTCTAATGCTCGTACTTAACCTCCTGACAATTCAAACACCGAGCCACATACGCAACAATGTCCTTCTTCATTCTCCTCCACCAATAATGCTGCCGCAAATCCTGATACATCTTGGCGCCGCCCGGATGAATAGAGTACCGGGAACTATGGGCCTCCTCTAGAATCAACTCCCGAAGTCCATCCACATTAGGCACACAAATACGACCCTGCATTCTCAAAACTCCATCATCTCCTAGTGTGACCTGCTTGGCATCTCCGTGCTACACCGTGTCTCTAAGTACACATAAATGAGGATCATCATATTGCCGATATCGGATACGCTCCAATAAAGAAGAGCGAGCATCTGTGCAAGCTAATATACGGCTGGGCTTAGAAACATCCAACCTCACGAACTGATTGGCCAAAGCCTGGACTTCCAAAGCAAGCGGTCTCTCACCGACCGGAATATACACAAGACTACCCATATTGGCTGACTTCCTACTCAAAGCATCGGCCACCACATTGGCCTTTCCCGGATGATATAAGATAGTGACATCATAGTCTTTTAAAAGCTCCAACCACCTCCTCTGTCTCAAATTTAGATCCTTCTGCTTGAACAAGTATTGCAAACTCCTGTGGTCCGTGAACACCTCACATGCCACTCCATACAGATAATGCCTCCAAATCTTCAGCACATGAACAATGGCTGCTAACTCCAAATCATGTACTGGATAGTTCTTTTCATGAATCTTCAACTGGCGAGAAGCATAAGCAATGACCTTGCCATTCTGCATCTACACCGTACCAAGCCCAACACGAGATGCATCACAATAAACTGTATATGGGCCTGAACCTGTGGGCAAAGCCAACACTGGTGCCGTAGTCAAGGCTGTCTTGAGCTTATGGAAGCTCGCCTCGCACTCATCCGACCATCTAAACCGGGCACCCTTCTGGGTCAACCTGGTCATCGGGGCTGCAATGGATGAAAACCCCTCCATGAACCGACGATAATAGCCTGCCAACCCCAAAAAACTCCGAATCTCTATGGCTGACGTGGGTCGAGGCAAGTTCTTGACTGCCTCTATCTTCTTTGGATCTACCTGAATACCCTCTGCTAAAACCACATGACCCAAGAAAGCAACTAAACTCAACCAGAACTCACACATCGAAAATTTAGCATACAGCTGACTATCTCTCAGAGTCTGAAGAACCACTCTCAAATGCTGCTCATGCTCCTCCTGACTGCGGGAATAAATCAAAATATCGTCAATAAAGACTATCACGAACGAATCCAAGTAAGGCCTGAACACTCGATTCATCAAATCCATGAAAGCTGCTGGGGCATTCATCAATCCGAATGACATCACCAAGAACTCATAATGCCCGTACCGAGTGCGGAAAGCTGTCTTAGGGACATCGGATGCCCTAATCTTCAACTGATGGTAGCCAGATATCAAGTCAATCTTAGAAAACACTTGGGCACCCTGAAGCTGGTCGAACAAATCCTCAATCCTCGGCAATGGGTACTTATTCTTAATTGTGACCTTGTTCAATTGCCGGTAATCTATACACATTCTCATCGATCCGTCCTTCTTCTTGACAAACAACACCGGCGCACCCCATGGCGAGACACTGGGCCTAATGAAGCCCTTATCAAGCATGTCTTGCAACTGCTCCTTCAACTCTTTCAACTTAGGCGGGGCCATACGATATGGTGGAATAGAAATAGGCTGAGTGCCCAGAGCCAGGTCAATGCAAAAATCAATATCCCTGTCGGGTGGCATACCCGGCATGTCTGAAGGAAATACCTCAGGGAACTCACGAACTACAGGCACAAAATCAATAGAAGGAACCTCGGTACTGGAATCACGAACGTATGCCAAATAGGCCAAACACCCCTTCTCGACCATTCGCCGAGCCTTCATATATGAGATAACACTACAGGTAGAATGACCAGGAGTCCCTCTCCACTCTAAACGAGGTAAACCCGTAAGGCTAAGGTCATAGTCTTGGCATGACAATCTAAGATGTCGTGGTAAGGTGACATCCAGTCCATCCCCAGTATGACATCAAAATCGACCATGTCCAGCAGTAATAAGTCTACTCGGGTCTCAAGACCCCCAATCACAACCACGCAAGAACGATGAACACGATCTACCACAATAGATTCACCCATCGGGGTGGACACATATACAGGAGCACTTAGAGAATCACTGGGCATGACTAGATACGACGCAAAATAAGACGACACATAAGAGTAGGTAGACCCTGGATCAAATAGCACTGAAGCATCCCTACTACAAACCAGAACCGTACTTGTAATAACTGCATCGGAAGCCTCAGCCTCCGGCCTGGCTGGAAGAGCATAAAATCGGGGCTGGGCCCCACCACCCTGGACTACATCTCTGGGGCAGCCTGCTGCTGGCTGGCCTCCACCTCTAGCGGCCTGAGCTCCACCTCTAGCACCTCTACCTCCACCTCTAGCACCTCTACCCCCACCTCTGGCTGGCTGGGCGGGCTGTGGAATACTCGGTGCCGGAACCATGGCACGGGAACCCGGATGCTGGGAGCTGCCCGATGCTCGAGGACAAAATCTAGCAATATGACCCGTATCACCACAAGTATAACAAGTCCTCGACTGCTGAGGCTGCTGACCCTGACGACCTGAATGGCCACCCCGAAAACTCTGGAGCGGCGGTGCACTTTTAGGAGCTGGTGGTGCACTGTAGGACTGCTGATCAGAATACTGTATGTGAGAACCACGGCCACCTGAAGCACCGTGAGAAACCTGAAGTGCCGAATGAAAAGGCCTAGGAGGATGGCCTCTACCATATGAATCCCTGCCTCCAGACGAGGTACGGCTGAATCTGCCTGAATGACGAGGCCTCTTGTCAGACCCCTGACCACCTCCCTGTGACAAAACCATCTCAACCCTCCTGGCCACATTGGCCGCCTCCTGGAAAGAAATCTCACTCCCCGTCTCTTTAGCCCTCTGAAGTCGAATAGGCTGTACAAGTCCCTCAATGAACCTCCTCACTCTCTCTCTCTCAGTGGGAAGTATAAGTAGAGCATGATGGGCCAACTCGATAAACCCGGTCTCGCACTGAGTAACGGTCATGGAACCCTGCTGGAGGCGCTCAAACAGTCGCCGATAGATCTCCCTCTGAGTAACGGGAAGAAACTTCTCCAAGAATAGCTGAGTAAACTGCTCCCAAGTCAAAGCTGGTGATCCGGCTGGTCTAGCCAAACAATAATCTCTCCACCAAGTCTTGGCGGATCCAGATAAGCAAAAAGTAGCAAAATCGGCCCCATTGGTCTCCACTATCCCCATATTCCTGAGAACCTCGTGACAGCTGTCTAGATAATCCTGGGGATCCTCAGAAGATGCACCGCTGAAAGTGGCAGTGAGGAGCTTAGTAAACCTATCCAATCTCCACAAGGCATCGGCAGTCATAGCTGCTCCGTCACTGGTCTGGGCTACCACACCCGGCTGAACTGCTCCAACTGGCTGAGCTGCTGGAGTCTGAAACAGGGGAGCCACCTGCTCCGGAGTGCGAGTAGCAGGAATCTGGGCCCCTCTCCAGCCTGAGAGACGGCTGAGGCTACAGGAAGCAAGCCTGCCTGGGTGACACTCGTCCATCGAGGCCCCACTAGACGGACCAGAC
>NW_017685505.1:5187-6773 GCF_001879085.1 Nicotiana attenuata | reverse complement strand
GCTTCTGCGGCACCTTGTCCGCTTATGCGGACCCGCTGGTGCGAGCCACCTTCCGCATCTGCGAAATTTCCCTAGCCGGCCACGACCGCTTCTGCGACCACGTAACCGCTTCTGCGGTACCGCTTCTGCGGTCCATTTTCGCAGAAGCGGAAACACCAGATGACAGAAAAATCTGACCTGCAATTACACCTCAAAACTCTCGTTTAACCATCCTAATTCACCCCGAGGCCCTCGGGACCTCAACCAAATGCACAGATATGTTCTATTACTTCATTCGAACTTGCTCGTAACATGAAAACACTATCATAAACACCAAAATTATCGAATTACCAGGGATTCAAGCCTAAGTTAAACTAAAACTTCCGAAACTTGCATTTGATCTAAAACCCGACCTAAACACCTCCGAATGATCTGAAACTTTGCACGCATATCCAAAATCACCTAACGGAGCTACTGCAACTCTTGGAATTCCATTCTGACCCTCGGATCAAAATCTCACCTACCATCCGGAGTTCGCCAAAATCCAACCTTAGCAAATTCAAGCCTAATTCTACACCGGACCTCCAAATTCAAGTTCGATTGCGCTCCTAAGTCACAAATCATCCCAGCGAAACTGATCGAATCATCGGAAATCCATTCCGAGCCTTCTAACTCATAAGTCAACATTCGGTTGACTTTTCCAAACGATCCTTCTCATAAAAAGACTTATTGTCTCATTTCTAATCGAACTCTGTCCGAATTACTTCAAATTCTCTAAACACATATAATGAAGCATATAGAAGCAATAAACGGGGAAACGGGGCGGTAACTCCCGTAACGACGGGTCGGGTCGTTACAATTTTAACCAATGTCTTGGAGAGATCGCCAAGCCCTTTCAAATTAGAGAATGCATTGTCCGTATTCGCACATAATTAGAAAATGCATCCGGTAGAGTAATTAATTTATCTTTAGTTGTTAAGGCTCAACAGAGATTAATGTATCATTTCATGCTGTTTTTCCCTTTTGAATTTCTTGGCCACCTTTACTGTAAGTTTGTGGCCTCCTAGAAATATAAAATATAACGCCTATGAAGATGTTTTGATACACAAAGACGCAAAATTAGAAAGAAAACTGTATATGGATATATTAATTGGTTAGCCACTCAAACTACTTTAGTTATCCTGTTATATTGTGCCATCTACTAATTCACCTGATAGCCAAAGTTAGATGCTGACAAAGCCAAAGCCAATTACTTTATTGTCACGACCCAAAAATTCCTCCGAAGGAGTCGTGATGGCACCTAGTCTCTAAACTAGGTAAGTCTAACATTAACTGAGATAATATTTATATTTGCTAACTTTAATCTGAATAACTCTTAGCAATTTACAATTCCCAAAATCGGTGGTACAAGTCACAAGCCTTTCTAAGACTACTATACAAAATAAATACATCACCGCTCCAAAACAAAAGGAACAATGGGAATAAGTACAAATGAAGGTGACTCTGAGGCCTGCGAACGCTGTAGCAGGTTTACCTTGAGTCTCCACCGCAACGACCCGCACAGCTACTATCGATCAAATACCTGGATTTGTATATAAAATAATACT
>NW_017685505.1:0-1203 GCF_001879085.1 Nicotiana attenuata | reverse complement strand
GCTGGTGCGAGCCACCTTCCGCTTCTGCGGAATTTCCCTAGCCGGCCAACGACCGCTTCTGCGACCACGTACCCGCTTCTGCGGTCCATTTCCGCAGAAGCGGAGACACCAGATGACAGCAAAAATCTGACCTGCAATACACCTCAAAACTCTCGTTTAACCACCCTAATTCACCCCGAGGCCCTCGGGACCTCAACCAAATGCACAGATATGTTCTATTACTTCATTCGAACTTGCTCGTAACATAAAAACACTATCATAAACACCAAACTCATCGAATTACCAGGGATTCAAGCCTAAGTTAAACTAAAACTTCCGAAACTTGCATTTGATCTAAAACCCGACCTAAACACCTCCGAATGATCTGAAACTTTGCACGCATATCCAAAATCACCTAACGGAGCTACTGCAACTCTCGGAATTCCATTACGACCCTCGGATCAAAATCTCACCTACCATCCGGAATTCGCCAAAATCCAACCTTAGCCAATTCAATCCTAATTCTACACCGGACCTCCAAATTCAATTCCGATTGCGCTCCTAAGTCACAAATCATCCCCCGAAACTGGTCGAATCATCGGAAATCCATTCCGAGCCTTCTAACTCATAAGTCAACATTCGGTTGACTTTTCCAAACGATCCTTCTCATAAAGAGACTTATTCTCTCATTTCTAACCGAACTCTGTCCGAATTACTTCAAATTCTCTAAACACATATAATGAAGCATATAGAAGCAATAAACAGGGAAACGGGGCGGTAACTCCCGTAACGACGGGTCGGGTCGTTACAAAACAAAACCCCATGTCTTGTGAATACTTATTTTAACCAATGTCTTGGAGAGATCGCCAAGCCCTTTCAAGTTAGAGAATGCATTGTCCGTATTCGCACATAATTAGAAAATGCATCCAGTAGAGTAATTAATTTATCTTCAGTTGTTAAGGCTCAACAGAGATTAATGTATCATTTCATGCTGTTTTTCCCTTTTGAATTTCTTGGCCACCTTTACTGTATGTTTGTGGCCTCCTAGAAATATAAAATATGACGCCTATGAAGATGTTTTGATACACAAAGATGCAAAATTAGAAAGAAAACTGTATATGGATATATTAATTGGTTAGCCACTCAAACTACTTTAGTTATCCTGTTATATTGTGCCATCTACTAATTCACCTGATAGCAAAAGTTAGATGCTGACAAAGCCAA
>NW_017685504.1:5887-6775 GCF_001879085.1 Nicotiana attenuata | reverse complement strand
TTGATGATTTGTTTGACCAGCTCCAGAGGGCAAGGGTATTCTCCAAGATTGACCTCCGTTCAGGCTATCACCAGCTGAAGATTAGGGATTCAGATATTATGAAGACTGTCTTCCGGACGAGATAGTGGGCACTATGTAGTTTCGTGGTTATCGTTCCGTTTGGGTTGAACTAATCGCCCCAGCAGCTATTCATACTACTTGATGAACAGTGTTAGTTCGGCCGTATCGTGGTATTCTATTTGTGTATTGTTTTTATTGATGACATCCTGGTGTACTCGCGTAGCCAGGAGGAGCACGCACAACATTTGAGAGTGGTATTATTGAGGGAGGAGAAGCTTTATGCAAAGTTCTCCAAGTGTGAGTTCTGGCTTGGTTTTGTGGCTTTCCTGGGGCACGTGGTGTCCAGTGATGGTATTCAGGTTGATCCAAAGAAGATAGAGGCGGTACAGAGTTGGCCTAGACCGTCCTCAGCCACAGAGATTCGGAGTTTCCTCGGTTTGGCGGGTTATTATCGTCGGTTCGTCCAGGGTTTTTCATCTATTGCTTCGCGCTTGACCAAGTTGACGCAGAAGGGTGCACCATTTGTATGGTCGGACGAGTACGAGGAGAGCTTTTAGAAGCTCAAGACAACTTTGACCACGGCTCCAACGTTGGTGTTGCCATCAGCTTCGGGTTTTTACATTGTATATTGTGATGCTTCGAGAGTTGGGATCGGATGTGTGTTGATGCAGGAGGGTAGAGTTATTGCATATGCTTCTCGTCAGTTGAAGCCTCACGAGAAGAACTACCCTGTTCATGATTTGGAGTTGGCTGCTATAGTTCATGCTTTGAAGATTTGGAGGCACTATCTGTATGGAGTATCCTAGTGAGGTATTCATCGATCATCGC
>NW_017685504.1:0-2596 GCF_001879085.1 Nicotiana attenuata | reverse complement strand
CTCAGCTATATTTTACTCAAACCTTGAGTCCTAACTGATATTTGAACTACTGTTGAGCTGAGCATTATTGTTTCTTTACTATTGCCCGAGGGGCTTATGATTATTTTTGGACTGATTGAGGCCGATGGCCATATGTGAGGATATGCTGAGTGATGTGAGGAGGCTTTCAGGCCTCGAGTGCATTGTGAGGAGGCTTTCAGGCCTCGAGTGTATTGTGAGCAGGCTTTCAGGCCTCGTATTGATACTGTTCAGGCTTTCAGGCCTTGTTGATAGCGCTTGGGCTGTAGGAGCCCCTCCGGAGTCTGCACACCCACAGTGAGCGCGGGTACCCATCTAGAGTGATTAAATGTTGAACAGTGGTAACAATGACACTGTTATACGCGTTTGGTCAGGTAACAATGACTGACCAGTCAGGTAACAATGACTGACCAGTGGTAACAATGGCACTGTAATACGTGTTTGGTCAGGTAACAATGGCTGACCGGTCAGGTAACAATGGATGACCATACTTGAGCATACTTGTTTTATTAATTGTTTTCAAAGAGATTTTCTTCCTATATTTCACTGGTTTCTACTATTTTTCTGATGTTGCTGCTTGAGATAGCATTATTTGTGCCCTTGTGGGATTTTATGTTCTTAGTCGTTATTTAATTTTATTACTCACTGGTCGGAGTACTCACATTACTTCCTGCACCATGTGTGCAGAGACAAGCACAGCTGAGTTCGTACCTGAGCGCTGATTTCCTTCCAGACCAGGCGGACTAGGAGAGACGAGGTAGCTGTCGACGTCCACAGCCCCGTTTCTTCCTTATCTTCTGTATATTTTATTCATCTTCAGACTATGTTTCCAGACTTTTAGTGTTTTCATCAACTCTGTAGTAGCTCGTGACTTGTGACACCCCAATCATCGGGCTGAGTTTGGGATGGTTTTTTCCCGTTATGTTAGGTTTATTTCCGTACTTACGATTAATCAGTATCTATGGTTTAAACCTGTTATGCTAAGAAATTGTCAAAAGCAGTGTTGATTGTTCTGTTGGCTGGCCTTGTCTTCACGAGAGGCGCCATCACGACCGGGTGGGAATTGGGTCGTGACAGCATCAGACATGCTCCGGATATATACATATAGTATATTGAGAGAACTAAAGATGGTGCAGCAGACATGACTTATGATAGTATTGTATATCGGGACCGTTTTCAAATAATTTGATTTTATAGCATGTGCATTGCATTTTTGTTGTTATTGTCCCATTTTATTGGACTCTAATATCTGTTACATGAAATATATATTAGAAGTTTGAAGTCTGACAAACACAAGTAGATGCAGAAACCTTAACTACACAAAGACACTTACTGAGCACTTGATTCATTCACTTAACTCACATATAACATTCAAAAGTTACTTCTCTATCATTTTTTGATGATGTTATAGCATAAATGTTCACCATTTATATTAATGGAATATTTCAAAAAATATGCAGTTGCACTTCTGACATAAGTGAAGTTCATATCACAAAGAGGCAAGTAATTTCAGATATTAAATCATGATCCTAAATGGTAGAAACCAAATTAAAATACAAACCAAACTACTTAAAATTGTTCCAAAGTACTTGCTAATGAAATAGTACGATTAAAGTCATAATCCCAAAAGTAAATGTTTCAATTCACGGATTTTTCTCCTGTTTGATCACTTTTTTAAGCTTGTTACTTGAAAATTGGGCAAGATCATCACCAACATCTACTACAGATGACCCATCCTCTTCTCTACTTCTTTTGGCAGGGGTATTTGCAGGAGAAGTCAT
Organism: Nicotiana attenuata; assembly: GCF_001879085.1. Lineage (NCBI taxonomy): Eukaryota > Viridiplantae > Streptophyta > Magnoliopsida > Solanales > Solanaceae > Nicotiana > Nicotiana attenuata. Next base: position 797 of record NW_017685504.1, on the reverse strand, counting down.
ATCATTTTCAGCCATTGAATCCTACAAAGGAATAATTAATTATTAAAAATCATATTGTAGATAAGAAGCTATACAGGCAAAGTTTGGATTAGTCACCTTGAAAGTTGTGTCTGCATCAGTGTGTTGTTGACACTCAAAATCAGAGTCCTATTAAGAAAATAGTAACATAATTAATTTAAACTTGATAATCCCTTATATAAAATCAAAAGGAAAACTAGTGTATTATGAAGTATTTGAGTATCGATCACATACAGTGAATGTATCATCTTGTGCAGATTGACTATATTGCTGTATAAGGTTATCGTCCTCGCTGATTTTAACAACATTATAAACTTCCGCATGCACTTTAATGTTGGAGCTCTTGACAGTCACTTTAAACAGGACTTTTTTGTCAAGAATATCATACAACTCCACTGGATAAGAACACTCATCAACAACAGCAGAAGCCTAAGACCGAATTAGTGTTAGAAATGGCAAAACACAAAGAATTACCTTTCTTACCTTTTATTGGTAAAATATAGTAACAATTAAAATAAATAAAATATACCTCAATTGAAATTTCATTTAACTCATTAGCAGACTTCCCAATGAGACTTGTTGCTTCACGATCCAAAAGCAACAAAGATATAAAGCCAGTGTGATCCATCACTTGCACTCGAAGCTTGTACCTGAAAGAGACGTTTAAAATAAGAAATTGAAACTTTAGTTTCATTTAATAGTTTATTGTAAAATTGGTCCTTATTTTTGTAACTTGCAACTTTAGTTCTATTTCACAGTAAATAGTGAAGCTTATCAAA